>NW_028278621.1:0-223556 GCF_059751315.1 Micrasema longulum
TCTTGTTTCGGTTGAATATGATATTTTTCTGATATTCTCGTATTGTGTCCATGTTTAGTACGTTTTTCTTTAAGTTTAAGTTGTTCGTCTACAATGACATCAGTGGCTAATTTATGGAAAAATTTAAATGATTCCATAAAATAAAATGCTTAGTTTGTTTAGAATTCTTTAGTTGCTGTTGGATAGGAAAGGTCATACACTAACCTTAATATTTGATTTTGCTGTCTTTGTAGTCTGTTTATGTCATTTTAATTTCCTGTTCCCTATAGCTGCATATAACATATTTTAGTTTTTTAAAACAGACTTCATACATCAGAATTATTTCCGTTTTTGAAACAAAATTTTTGATATTTAAAAAAAGACTCGATAATGTTATAATAATTTAGATCTAAATTTGTTACAACAGAGAGGGAAAGCATTTTTTAGAAGGGAATATGGAAGTCTAGACATTTACAGGGCTTATGACCCGTCATTGGCTGGTTTCGGCGGCCAATTTACGCACCGTGTATCATAAACAATTATGCCCATGTTCAAACATCCAATTTTCCTCAACTCTTCCATCTTTTGACTTTTGTGAAGTAAAAGAAAAAAAAAGAAAAAAAAGCTGAACCAATTCACCTACTAAGCAACGCCTGAAAACATTTTTCTATTTGTTTACGTTTTCTTATACCAGTTAGTTTAATCAACAATGTTACACAGTGTGTAAAGTGGCCACTTAAACCAGCCAATGACAGGTCACAAGTCCTGTAAATGCCTAGACTTCCATATTCCCTTCTCAAAAATGTTTTTTCCCTTGGAATGCTGTAATTTTTACCGCGCGTAAGAAAACATTTTTTATATCCAATTTTCCGTAGCACTGAATTTCTTTATTATTATGTATTTCATATATTAGGGTGTTAGAAGCATGCTTCGAAATCTCCATTGAAGGAGTTACTGAGATATTTGCGAAAACTTTGAAAAGAGAATTGAGATTTCTAATTATGCTTCACCAACTCAAAGGAGAATGCTGAAAGTTTACGGTGTCAAGTATAATTATGATCTGTTTTTGCAAGATTTAGAGGCGGTTTCAAATTACGCTATTATTATTTTGTAATACCCTCATACACTGCCCTGCTGAGGCTAAAAGTCGTATCTGTTGAATTGCAAATTTTACAGGAGATAACTATTTTATGCTTTATCGATCAGATTTCTTCGTTTTTTACCAAACATTTTTTTATACAATAGAATATCTGAAATTTGAGTAGCAGAAATGGCTTATTGGCTTATTTATTTACATACATAAGGTTGTTGTACATTTTTTGAGACAATAAGTCCCAACTCCGTGGAACTAAAAGTCCTGCGTTGAGATGGGACGAGCAATTATATGACACAGACACATGAGTATATCACCACAAATATAGGATTAGAAACATAAAAAATATTTTAAAAAAACATATATATGGCACATCAATATGGTAAACAGTAAACTCAAGCATTTGGAAAATCATCCAGTCCTTAACTCCTTACTTGAAAATAATTTTTGTCCTTGAGAGCTTATACGTTCTTCCAAAATATTGAACACTCGGTGCGATAAATGAGAGATGTCTCTGAAAAAAAGTCGTACGGGTGTGTGGTATGACATAATTCATGCTCTGCGAAAACCTCGTATTAAATAATATGTCAGGCTATCGAGTATCCATTACAAAAAAACCAATACTCAAAACTACTTTTAGGCTTAGCACGGCAATACAGTACTACCTACCTACGTAGATCAGTGCAAATATTCTGCTAACACAGTGTTGCCATTCGCGTCGTTAAGTCTAGTATCGGAGCGTTTTAAATTCAAATTACGATTCATCATTTCCGAGAACAATGAGATTGTGCAGCAATTTTCAGATATCACTGACACAATTTGTAACCTGTAATGGATCAATTATATGTTTTTAGAATTATTTCAAATGCCCATTCAATGGTCGAAAGTAAGATTAGAAAGTAATGGCTGTATAGCCATATTTAAATATTATTTAAAAATCAAAATGTTTTTTAAAATAAATATTTCTATTTGTCTATTTACTATGCAAGCCTATATAGAGGATTATAAAAAAAGATTTTTAAAAGGTAAATAATTATATGTATAATAGTTTCCACCTAAAATGAATGTGTTGTTCAAAATATTTAAGGAGAGGAAGTAGGCTAGCGATCTAGCGTGTAAGTTAGGTGTTTTATTCGATAAACAAGATCACATCTTTCATAGGAAGATGTATCAACATACCCTAAGCGACGCGACGTCCATCCGGCTCCAATCTTTATCTCAAACTAATTTTTTCTAAATTTGTGTGAAGTTCGGGCACCGTAAAAAAAATAAATTAATAATACAACAATGTTTGAGTATGTCCAAATGCTTGCAGACTGGCTGGATTTCCTCCCTAGGGAGTTATTCATATTTAAATTTATTTCAACAGAGTCGTCCATATTCCCTTCTCAAAAATATTTTCCCTCTCTGTTGAAATAAATTCAAAAATAAAATTAAAAATGTTTAAGCGAATAAAGAATAGATACACATGTTTGCTTATTGGCTTTATAATGTTCTTCATATTATTGTCTTAAGAATCAAGGAAATTGCAGTTAACATTCTTGCAAGAGTTTTAAAAGTTCCTTCAGTTAATGCATTTTTTAAGCGTTTTCACTCATATGTAGGTATGAATTTCCGTGTTTTTGTTTTACATATAGAAATAGTAATCGTAATAAACTGTGCTTGTGTTCTCACCGAGAATCGAACCCAGAACCTTGTGAGTCAATTGTCTCAACCACTACACCGTGGAGGCCGCTTACCCGCTTTTAACATAGAAATTCACAAATATTATCTTTTTTTTAAACTTAGAAACTTTGTTTTATTTCAATTATTGTTTGTTTAGTTTTTTGTCTCAGCCTCATACAGGCATATCATAAATATATATGGTTACATAATGCTAAAAATTACAAATTTGAAATTGGTATTCTTTTGATTTATTTAAAGACTGCCTTAATAAAATTTTAAAAATTACTTCGGTTTTGACACAAGTCCGGGGGACACCTTCATATCGTCCCGTTACCATTTAAAAATTGTATATATAAACGTCGATCCATGTTGATCTGATTTTAATTTAATAATAAAATCAAATAAAAGACTAGCATCTAACTTGTTTCTTACTTTACAGAAGAGCTAAATCCCTTTGCAAAGACAGGCACCGTGGCGCAATTCGTTAGACGACTAACTGTGAAACCGGCGTCGCGGGTTTGATTCCCGCAAGTTGCAAAAAAGGAATTCATGAAAGATTTTTTCTCGATTCTGAGTGTTGTGGTGTGTTTTTCATGACTTCCTTCCATATCCTGTTTCTCCCACCTGCTGGCAAGCCTCTCTAATAGAGGCTTAGTGGGTTATTCCTTTGAAAAATAAATGTTTTTAATGTATCGCTCGCATTTGTATTGAGTACTTAACTAATATTTATTTATTTATTTACATCTTTTATCAAAAATTCAATTTTACGTTCACTTTGCCCAGCTAACAAGGACACATACCCCGTTCCAAGCTAGGCAATTACATTCTAATATATGATAATAGGTAACAAATTAATAGAGAGCACAGACTACGGCCTCCGTGGTGTAGTGGTCAAGACGCTTGACTCGCACATGGAAGGTTCCGGGTTCGACTCCCAGTGAGAACACAAAAAAATAATGTGATTTTTCTCAAGCCTTTGTGTTCTGTGATGTAATTCACCACTGTAATTGAGCCTCCTGGCCTGATGAGGTGCAAAAAAAAAAAACTTACTCGCATACACATTTTGATACATATACATACACACCATACATACAACTATTCTTTTTTTTTTAAAGGAATAACCCGCTAAGCCTCTATTTTGTGACTTGTCAGCAGGTGGGATAGAGGGGGTATTGAAGGAAGTAATGAAAAATACACCACAACACCCAGACCAATTGAGAAAAAAATCTTTCTTGGATTTTTTTCTTGCAAATGGCGGGAATCGAACGCCAGCGACGCCAGTTTCACAGATAGCCGTCTAACCAACTGCGCCACGTCAGATTTATAGTTAAAATATTTTTTCCGTAGTTTAACAGTATCTATACATTTAATTTACAAATATATTATAAACGCGTAGATCAACATAATTATGAAAGTTTTAGCAATGCAGAAAGTATTACAATATTTGAGTTTGTCCAAATGTTCATAGACAAAAGACTGGATTTCACCCCATCGGGGGTCATTCAGCCAATGACAGGTCATAAGCCCTGTAAATGCCTTGACTTCAATATTCCCTTATTTAAGGTATTCTCCGTCCCTGTTGTAATTTGTTAATCTTAATGACCCCCGAGGGGGTGAAATCCAGTCTTTTGTCTATGAACATTTGGACAAACTCAAATATTGTAATGAAACCAACTGGTCCAAGAAGAAGTTTAAAAATTGAAAAATTGTTTTCAGGCGTTGCCTAGTATGTGAAATAATTCAGTCAGATGAATCTCTTCACAAAAATAAAGGTTTCAGCTCTTTAACTTCACGAAAATCAACAGATGGAAGAATTGAAGAAATATGTATGTTCAAACATACGCAAAATGGTGAATGTTAGACAGTGTGTAAAGTGGCCACTTAAACCAGCCAATGACAGGTCATAAGCCCTGTAAATGCCTTGACTTCCATATTCCCTTATTTAAGGAATTCTCCATCCCTGCAGAAAGTATTCTCTAGGATTTTCAAGTAGTCATTGGAAGAAAATCGCCTGTTATTTTTTCCCCTATATTTCTTGTACGTGTGTGATCGACGTTGTAATTAATCTTATCAATAACATTTGGCATGTAAAGCTGTCCTGATGTGAACTTCCTTTCTCAGGTGTTCGCTCCGAATTATGGGTAAGTGGCCATTTGCGGCACAGGACACTCGTTGTTCAATATTCCTTCTCTTTACGTATATCTGTTCTAACATAAGAGTAGTAACAAGCCACTGGCTATAGTCGCTCATACGGAGAAATACAATTATCTGATTGTTAACCACGAAGTCGGCTACAGATTACAGCAATACAACAAGTCGTTGGTACTCGTGGCGAGAATTGCAAGCGCAAGCCGAAACCGTTCGTTACTCGGTTGTTGTTAAACTAAAATCCTAACCAAAATTTGGAACGTTTTGTTCTATGCAATAAAGCTAAAGGGCTTCTCTAGTGAATTATTACTCTGAGGTTCTAACCCATTTTGTCCTACTGAGAAGTCGTTAAAATGTAAAGTCATCTATAAAGCTCGTAGATTGATTTCCTTCTGTGTAATACGTAAGTGTAAGTATGTATGCGGACAAATAGTGATGAGACAGCCAGTTGGGTGAACATATTATGTTTGATTGATAAACTGAATGTTTTAATATGGTTTTGTTCTGTGTCCGGGGCGTCCGGGCTAGAGATGTAAGGCCGCTGGTATACAATGAGTAGTTCATTGTAAGAAACGTATTCTACCGCATAATACGGTAGTTTTGGTAGAAAACGTTTTTCTTAATAAAATGACTGTATAATCACGTTATTAGTAATATTTTATTATAAGGCGTGTATTATACCATTGGTATTTTATAGTAAGAAACTATATCTGTGCAAGAAACCATATAGTACGTTAGAATACGGTATTTTTCTGTAGTTTTCATAGAAAACATTTAAATTTTTTAAATGGCCGTTTAACCACTTTATTAGTAATATTTCATTATTTTCGTCCATAGCGCACTGTCTCATTTCTGGCCTTAGGGCACTGTTTAATATTTTTATTTTTTCGCCTTTCTCGCGTAAATTTCCCGTAAAGAAGCCGTTCTGTCACGAAATATAAAAAAAAATAAAACAAGAATAATAAAATCAATTTGTGTTTCAGTTTTTAATTTCTCGTTTCCGTTTGCGAGAAAACTTATCGCGAACGAGAATCGGCAATAAATTCTTCTTAAATCTTTCGACACAATTTCATAATTCATTTCGTGTTTTAGTTTTTCATTTCTGGTTTTCTTTGCGAGCATACGTATCGAATGTTTTTACACAATTTAATAGTTCAATTCGTGTTTCAGTTTTTAATTTCTCGTTTCCGTTTGCGTTTTCTCAAAATATTTTTTAAAAATACCTAAAAATAAACTACCAAAACTAATCATTTATTTGTCCTAATACTGTTTTTTGTCACAAACGCATTCTATGTTTTCCTGTAGTCCATGATCAGTCTTTCTCAGATATTTTATTTATTTATTTATTTTCTTTTATTCAGGAAACATACAGCACAGTTACAAAGTTTAATATTTTACACAATTGGACTTAATTCTAATGGACCTGTGAAGTTTCCATATTAAAAAGCAATTAAATGTAATGTTAATTATGAAAGTATAAAAAAGAGAAGGAAAAAGAAAACATAAATGAAAGTTGTTTAAAAATTAAAATTTAAGTGAAAAAAATATATTTTAAGGTTTGTAGTTTGTAGTGAGTATTTACAAATGGAAATAATATTAAAAATGAAGAAAATTTGTAAGAGTAATTAAGAATTAAGAATGGAAATAAGGAATGAAAAACATGCTCAGATGTAAAAATAAAATAAAATAGTAATAACATTTAAAAAAAATAAATTATCATTGTATTAAAGTTGAATCCGTAATATACAGGGTGTTCTTTAAACCCGGTCACATCCGAAACCACGATGATCAGTATGAGCAAGAAGACATATTGGCATACTAAAATATTTTTTTAAAACGAATAAAATTTAAAAAAATAAAATACCAAAAAAAGCAAATGGTTGCTTACTTCTGCAGGGGTGAAACGAGGAGGGAGGAGTCTGGCACTGCGCAGCGCTCCTCTCACTTCTCCCCTGCCGAAGTAAGCAGCCATTTGCTTTTTTAAACATTTTATTTTTTTAATTTTTATTTATTCTAAATGTTTTTGAAACTATTCTAATATGTCTTCTTGCCCATACTGATCATCGTGGTTTCGGATGTGACAGGGTTTAAAGAACATCCTGTATAGCTGAATAGTAAAGATCTATTTCTCAAAAAAAAAAAAACTTTTTTTTTTTAATTACACTAAATTTTAATTGAATTCAATTGATTCCCGACTGATTTTTTATATCATACGAGTATGTATACCTATATATTGGATGGTATTAAGTATCTAGAGAAACCACAGACAATTAGATATAACGATATATGAAATACATCCAAACCTTCATTTTAAGAGCATGGTATGTGGTGTCACGGACTCTATATCGCAGTTCCGAGTTCCGACATCCCTCGCTTCTTTTCCCCGTTCTACTACAACCTCATTGCCATTTTCTAATACCTTCAATTGATCAGCCGGAAAATAAAAGTATTTGTGCAGATCGTAAGCATGCAAATATTTATTTTAAAAACTATCATCAATAAGTTAGCTTAAAAAATAAGTGTGGATTGACTGACTTGCATCTAGTTATTTACGTTTAGCGATCCTCGGTGCCAGCTGGAGTTGGGTTTGAGAATTGTCGCTTGTTGTGATGTGTCACGTGCCTCCCCTCCCCCTTCTCCGCCTCTCCGAGGTACATGAGATTTAGTGCTGTCATCAGCTATTCTCCCAGTTGGCTTCATTCATAACGATGATCTGTCTTAATACGAATGGTAATATATTTTTTTAAATTCAACTGTAAAAGATTACTATTCAAGGCGTGCCTTGGATAAAAGTCAAACACGACTTCTAAATACCAGTTTTTTTTTTCAGATTGCAAAATATCTAGTATTTGCAATGAAAAATTTCGTGTTTGTAAAAAAGTTCATCGGCAAACATTAAAAAACCATCATTTTGAAAAATACTTGTAATATACATATGAGACGAATGTGTGGGAAATCAATGTATGACAGGGTTACGAATGATGAAATCTGGCGAGAGTATAAATCTGAGTCGAGTATAATTGATAAGATTAAGAAAGGGTCTCTGAGATGGTTTGGTCACATAGAACGAATGGACGACGAAATAATGGTAAAACAAGTATACATAACGAAAACGAACGGTAAAGTGAGACAAGGAAGACATGGCATGATCAGATAAACTAAAATCTTAAGTCTGGTCATGTCAAATGCAGTCAGAACCGAAGGGCATGTGTGACAAGATGTATGAATGTGGAAGAAGCTAGAATAGACGTGTGTGGCGTCAATTCTCTCTGCCTTAACCTACGGGGAAATGGCGTGATGGTAGTAGTAATGGTCCTAAATAAGATCCCTGCGGTACTAAAAAAATAGGTTTTTAATTTTCATTAAGTTTGTTTTAAAAGAAAAGTTTTTTTGGCTTTTATAAAGCGCTTGAACCTTTTTCATGCATGAAATCCATGTGAGAACCAAAATTATACTGGTAAAATAAAGGCATATCAATGTGATGAGTCATTACTGATGACTTATACCAAAGACCAATTATTGGTTGATTTTTTCCATCGATTAATTTTATATCGTCTAACAATGTTTTTTCCTCATTCAGAATATGGATTCCTTAATATTCATTCGCCGTCTAAAAGCATAAATGTGAAATTTACTATAAAGTTCATCGTGAACTTTCATTTATCAATTTTAATGAAATATAATATTCACCGGGTTTTTAGGCGGAGCGCGCCAAGAAGTGTGTAAAAGCGTCCCGGAAGTGGATGGGTCACTTCCGTTTCATGTTTGTTCTCTTAATTCCTCATAATTGGATATTCCAATTTTACAGCGTTCCTACTTACTGCACGACTAGTTCCTAGTTTCTACTAGCTGTACGCTTATGTCGGCCTTACCAGTAAACTTACTGACGGGGGCCTGTCTTCCTGTGGGGCCCCGGTATCGACGGATTGTTCATTCACACGTTCGTCACTATTAACTACATCTATGATCGATGGCCGCTACTCCAAAAATCTAATATGTAATTGATGTTTTTTGTTGATATTTCTTGATTAAACTCCATAGTTAATGATTATGTTAAAAAATTAATAAATAAACTTAACAATAAAACTTCTTGGTTTAGTTTTACTTTTTATTATTTTGACCAACGAGCGCTTTCGCCTAAATAGGCATCTTCAAGACTGGTGAATTTTTTACAACGTTTAAAGCTTTTATACTATCCTTAACATATTTTGGAGATAAGATCAAATAAGTATTTTAACAGGGGACAGAAAACATAAATATTTACAATTAGTTTACTAAACAGTTCATTTTTGGGAGTTTTTGGACCGAAATTGGGATTGGGATGTGTTCTTTTCCCACCTTTTAAATAATAAAAGCTTGATCCCAATTTCGGTCCAAAAACTCCCAAAAATGAACTGTTTTGCAAACTAGTTGTAAATATGTATGTTTTCTGTCTTCTGTTAAAATACTTATTTGATCTTATCTCCAAAATATGTTGAAAATAGTAAAAAAGCTGTAAACGTTGTAAAAAATTCACCAGTCTTGAAGATGCCTACTTAGGCGAAAGCGCTCGTTGGTTAAAATAATAAAAGGTAAAACTAAACCAAGAAGTTTCATTGATAAGTTTATTTTATTTATTGTGTATGCAGATAATTGGTAGAATTCCATATTTTATTTGGTAATGTATCCAAAATAAAACAATTTTATTGGATTGTAATTCTACTTTATTTTTTATAAAATATACAAAGGGTATATTGTGACTAACAAGACGAAACGCGTCACAATATACCCTTTGTATATTTTATAAAAAATAAAGTAGAATTACAATCCAATAAACTTGTTTTATTTTGGATACATTACCAAATTAAAAAGATAAGTTTATTTACAATTTTATCATAATCATTAATATGTAATTATTGTAAATAACTTATATGGTGCCATTTTCGTAATATAGTACCTCAAGGACGCTTTACTAAGTAATTCCATGAATATTGATTTTTATTTGTTAGAAAATTTATGTAAAACAGTTCACTAATTCAAGTACTCCAATACTGCATGTTTAATTGTAAAAAATGTATTTATTTTTCATCTACTGGTACTGATGAGCCGTTTATAGCTTTTTCTATTATAACAAAAGGCGATAAGTGATAAGAGATACTGAAAGGAATGTAGATTACGTATGCAAATATGTTTTTATAGGTTTGTACCGATTTACATGTATATTTATTAGTCAAAGGCTATGTTTCCACAGCTTGTACTTTCAGGTGGAATTTTAAATTTTTGTTTCTGTCATAAAATATGGGTACTCGCTAACTTAATCCGGTACAAACATTCGAACATTAAATGCAGCCAATTTCGATCGTCTGTTACATAGAGGTAAGGTGATCAGTCTTACGCTTCAGGTGCCAGTCCAGGGACAGTGAAATATTACAGTGCCCTCAACCTTTTAAATAATGTTTCGCGTTGACCCTGTCAGGAATCGAACCTGGGACCTCAAGCATAGTAGGCGAACGCGCCAACCACTACTCTACAAGAAAGACTTTTCCCGACTCAATTTATATTTTCATGATTTTTACCTGAGAGTAGCCATCGAGTCAAAAACACATATCTAGCATTTTGGTTCTATTCTATTATTATTCTGTGTGAACATGTTTCGAAAAAAAAAATGCATATTCTGTTTTCATACAAAAAACTTAATTTTATTTTGTAGATAAAATTTTAACGTTAGCTTCTCATTGCATACGGGCCCAAGCTTATAAGCAAGGCCCAATAATAATAATAATAATATAGTCCTTTAATTTATTTTTATTATTGTTTTAGAATGAGCAAAATATTACGATGGTAACGGTATTATTATTTTTTCTCTGTAGCGTCGGATAAATTTAATCATATTTTGAATCAAATAAAATAAATAACTACAAAGTTAGTGCTTCAAATATAAAAAATATATCATTTTATCACCTGAAAACGAGACGTACCGCGCCATACTTGCACGCAGTGTTTGTTAGAAGCGCACTCGGCGGATATGACGTGTGACGTAAAAATATTTTTTTAAACTCTTAAATTAAAACTTGTTTTATTATATAAGTAAATTGATAATTATATCATTAGAATCGTAAAAATCCGTTCTTAATATTTAATATGCTTCCAACGTTATTCCCGATTTCCGAAAATATTCACTGTTAGGTTTAGGCGTCTTCGAGAAAATTAGCGTTGTGAATTCAAAATAAATTCACAATAGCAAATGCGAAGTACTTTCTTATCAGCATGGTAGAATAATCGATTTCTCTGTTCTTCGACCATCCATAAAATCTCTAGAAATTTCTAAATGATTATATAAATAGGAGTCCAAATAAAAGGAAGAAATCTGAAACAACTTCGTGAAAAATAATAAAGATTCTACGAAATAATTGTGAAATATTACTCCCAAAAGATCTCAACATTTTTTCACAAGGAGAGGAATTCTAAAATGGATTTTATTTTCAAATCGTAATTGCTTCATAGTAATTGTATTATGATTCATCGCTACACACACTAGCAGTACAAAGTTTTGTATAAGAATTACTGTTATTTTAGAATGTTGACACTGAGTTTTATCGAGTTTAAATATATTTTTAAAATACACAGTTACATTTTGTTTTTTCTTTTACTTGCCTTAATGGAATTAGCATTTTTAATAAAGAAATAAATTAGACATTTGTGGATGTGAAGTAATACATAATATTAGTAAAAACTCTCAACAATCGAATCTGGATAAAAATGAAAACATTCATGAGTATGCTTGTCAAACGATAAAAATTTTAGCACGATAGATCTTTTCAACGAAAGAAAATACTGTTTTAAAAAATATATCAAAACATCACAAGAGCATAATTTTTAGTTACTATTTCTTTATCGTTTTATTTATTAGTTTTCACTATGTTAGTATTAATTACATATATGTACGCGTATGTATGTATGTGCATTTGCGTATGCGTATATGTTCATGTGTGTATATATATATGCATGTTCATGTGTGTATATATATGCATGTTCATGTGTGTATGTATATGTATTCCTTTCCTTCAATTATCCTTTACCACTCCTTATCAATTTCCTTCTTTTCCTTCCCAGTATCTCCTTGTTTTGCCCATATTTATCTTATTTTAATACATAGTATATTAATTATTTATATAGTTTAAACTTTAAGCCGTCGTCGCTTTATTACAGTATTATTTAGTGAATACATATAATTGGATAGCAGGCCCTACTATGTATACATTTTATATAGTTTTTTTAAATATTAATTTAACCTGTGCATCTGTTTGTATTCGAAATAAATAAAATAAGTATGTATGTTGCATGTGTACATTTATTTACATTTTTATTTCTTTTTTCATTGTTTTATATTTACTTACTATTTCTTCCTCTTCTCTTCCTTCCCTATTTTCCCATCCCACTTCCTTTCACCCCTAGCGAACTGTACGTTTTTTATTTCTTTATAAATATTTTTGTTCCTATATGAAACCCGTAATCGGTCTTGTTATTTGTTGTTATTCTTTATATATTGTTTATAACTATGACTGTGCTGGTTTAAAAAAAAATGTACATATATGTATATAAATTTAAAAAACTTATCTTTGTTTTTCATTTAATTCAAAGGCCCTTCGCTAATTTATTTACATACCTTTGTTTTTATTATGAACAGAATATATTCATATTTATTTACCTGGCAATTGTTGACTACCCCTGTGTCCTCTTCCTCAGCCAGACATCCGTTCTCACAGGTATGCTAGTACACTCGACACACGCACACACGCACACACGCGGCCCATTCAAGTGTTCCGTATACCGGCACCGCGCGGTTTGTTTTTTCACTCCCGCGTCTTGACATTTCCTTCCTTTCTGGGAACTCCTCGGAACACATACACACAAATCTTCGTCTCATACCATACTAAAAATCTAATGTCGATACTCGAACACAATCGCACGACATCCTTCGCAACATGACATCCCTATTCCTTCAGTCTCGTTCCATTCGCCGTTTGAATTTGAACGAAGTAGCGAAATCCATTCGTTTTTGCGAATCAAAAACTGTTTTTCGGATACTTTTTGCAGCGGGAAATGTTCCGAAGCGCGAAATTTTAAACTAACGTATCCGTTCTTAATTCATCGATAGTGTCTTTTCGATGCGGTCTGCGGTTCTATTTTATTTTTCGCTATTATGAAGATTATTAAAAAAAATAATTAACTGTTAGCTATCAATAGTTTCATTCGTACATCCATGTTTATTACAATAATCGTACTTTTAAGTACATATTGGGCTAGGTAAAATAAAAGTATCTACACGGATTATCTCGAAGTATCCCGGTTTTTCATTGATATATATATATATATATATATATGTATACTCCAGACGCGGCATTAAGCACCCGACTTGTGTTCCTTTCTACATAGGTTCCGGAGCTTATCTTGTATTTGGTGGGACATAGTGTTTTTCCTTGTACACGCTAAACAAATGTGAAGCGTTGCGAACAGACATTTTTACTCAACTGCGCATTTTGCACGGCAGGGTTGTTTATAGTTTTTAGAACACGATTTCAAATTCGCGTTATATGAAGCGTCATCTCTATTTAATTACACCTATGTGGGTTTTTCCTTAAAATTCACAAAATATTTTTTAGTGTAATTTTCAAACGCGTAGGGTGAAATTTGACCACATATAAAAATATGACAATGGTATCGCATTTTTTTTTCCTTTTACCACCATAGAGACTAGCCTCTACTAAACCAGCCAAAAAGCCTTTTCTGTCAAACGACCAGCAAACAAACCATAACGCCGTTTCCCGGTAAAGGTTGACAGATAAGATAGAACGCCATACCCTCTCAGTCTTTGCATACATATCTCGTTTTATCTACGTTCATACATCTTCTCATTGCACGCGCGTCGATTATTCCGACTCTTGACATGTCCATCTTCAAATTTTAAATATATGTTAGATTTGGTCATGTCATGTCTTTCTCGGTGTTCCTCTATTTCTGCATCCATCAACATTCGCTTCGTAAATATGTTTAGCTGTCCTTCCGCTGTGGATTAAATATTGTAATTACGATATCCATGTTTTTAAATCATTAAAAAGTTTTTTCAAAATACCGGTAAAATTATGCATGTAATCTTTTCAGTAAAATTCAGTATTTTTCATACTTTTAGCAAACTACGAGTGACTATAAAGAAACATTAATTTTAAATCTACAAAGTGCCTGCTCAAATTTTAGTAAGACAAAGTTATAAGGTGTATGTAATGTATAATCTCGAAAGTATTATCCTGAATCATCAAAATTTCTTCAATAGTGTTTATTTTATAGGCAGCCATCGATGACGATGACTACTATTGTGGTTATTCTCTTTCAGACTGATGCTCAACTAAATAATCAATAAAATGTACAAACCTGTCAGAGAAATGATATAATATTATTTGCGGTAGCCATTTCACAACGCGCGACCGTTTGACGTTATGCTAGGAAATTACATTTTTTCTTCGTAAAACCGCGGGAAGTGAAACAATTTCATTCATCGAACCTCGATAACTTCTTGTCGTCAGAAACGATCGCTAAAAATTTCGTGACAATGCTCTTTACTAATTATATTATAATCGTTCAATATTTGTTTATTTATGTTTTGTGTTATTTCACTATGTATATAAATGTGTACATATATAATATTAAAATACTAAAATCGTAATTGGCATAATCTTATGGTATTGAAATCAATAGTTATTTATGGTCAATAAGCCTATTAACAATAAATTATATCGATGTATGTTTTTTCGTACATTTAACGCATGGGGAACAGAACAGCGTCCGTGTTACAATGAGTAGTTAAAATTTATTTTCAATTTTATCTTCAAAGTAAAATAAAGTTTTCAGTTTGAAAAATAAAATATGTTTTTTTTTCTTCTTAACATGTTCAATTACAGGTTACCTACAAAGATACTTTGAATTTTTATACAAATATACACACTTTCGTACGTAAATATCGATATTAGTTTATACCGTCTCAGTATATACCTACCGATATGTACTGATGAAGATAGCGTTCATAATCGCGGCCCTGGGTACGTATTCTGATGGAAAGTTAAAATGTATCTTCAATTTTATCTACAAAGTCATATTAAGTTTTCTGTGTGAAAAATAGAATATGTTTAATTTTTTTTTCTAAACATGTTCAATTACCGATTCCCGACGAAGATACTTTGAATTTTCATACAAATATACACACTTTCGTACGTAAATATCGATATTAGTTTATACCGTCTCAGTATATACCTACTGATGAAGATAGCCGTTCATAATCGCGGCCCTGGGCCCCGATTACAATGGGAAGTTGACATTTATCTTCAATTTTATTTTCAAAGTAAAATTATGTTTTCTGTGTGGAAAACAGAATATGCATACATTTTTTTCTTCTTAACATATTCAATTAATACTTTAAATGTTCATGCTCATTTTCGCACACCAACATCGGTTTTTCTTTATTGTGAGTCCAAGATAACTCTGTTACCTTCCCATTGTAATCGGGGCCCTGGGCCCTAGTGAGGTGGCACGATTCGCATCCATAGAGAATAGGTGTTATGCCAGCGTTATATAGGCGGAATTTAGTTTTCACTGAGTAAATATCCGATCTCCAGACAGCCTTCTTACTGTTAAATGTGGCGCCTGCTACTCCTAGCCGCACTCCCAGTTATTTTTAAAAGCTGCCGTTTTCTGTAACATACTCCCAGGTATTTGAAAATCTCGAACCTTTCGATGAGTCAGGGGATTTTGAATTAGTTTTTGGATTTTGCAAATTTAAAAAATCGAAATCGATATTAAAGCTATATATTTACTTTGCGTAAATTATTTAAGTGATTTTACACAAACTAAACGCTTAGTTATATGTATTATTTGACGTTGAAAGTCAGTGCTTCAAATATTAATTTTATTTGCTATTCAATTTGAATTCTTTCATCTGTTATTCTCGTCAGATATTGTGCCGAGCCAAACTAGGCCTTAGGAAGTTTCTCTGAAGTCCCTAGGAGTGTGATGGCAATCATACATTACAGTTCTTGGAACACCAGCCCTATACTAATCACCGATCACGTATAATGTGACCGAGTCAAGGTTTTTGCAGAAAGAATGCGGTGCTGATGATGATATTAATTCCTTATAATCAAAACTATTCCGAAAAATATACTTTCTGAGAATTGTTTTCCGTTAAACAACTATTTGTGGAATTACGGACGCTGATCTAAATAAATAACGAAAATCTAAATGTTACCGGCGCCGTCGTTTCCAATATTATATTGACTTCCTTATTGAAATTAAATTGTCAAATGCGATATAGTTTTTTTTTCTTATATAGGTTTACAGAACACGTGAATTATAATAGAACAAAATATAATAACACAATATAAATATTTCTGTTAAAACCAAAAAGTAACATATTTTGCTAGCAATTTAGCTAAATAAATCAAGTACATCTCTTTCCATGACCCATTTTTTAGCATATTTTTTTTAAAGGTGTGATTGGTTTGTCTTTTCATGTCTCTCACGTTATTAGTAAATACATTGTATAGTCCAGGAGTGAAGAAGATGACATGTCTCTGTTTAGTCTAGAGAGGGGTACTTTGATTTAAGGTTAAGCCTGTGGTTCGATTTTGATTAGTCATAAATAAGTTTTTTGCGTGTATATAAATGTTTAAATTGTGTACGCAATACACTCTTCTTATATCCATTATTTAGGTTTTTTGTTGGAAGATTAAGTAGTGGGGTTTTTATGCATGATTTCAGCAACCCATGGCTTAAATTAAAAAAAAAAAATTTACTTATTATATTTTTTGTATTGTAAAATGTCCCTTAGTCTACGGACCTTTAATCAATATGAGTGTTATGACATGGAATATGAATGAAATTATTGATTGCCCAAGCAATTTGATAAATTTTGTGTACGAATAGTTTTGATTAATCGACTGAAAAATGCTTCCTATTGTTTTTATTGTTTAAATGCAATTATTAATTACTAATAAATTACATATTTTTCAATTCAGCAAATTCGTCAATTTTTAAAATAGTGTTTTTTGTATTTCTAATGTTTGGTTCAAAATACAAGAACATGTCAATTTGGAAAAGGATACTAATTTTTATCAGGGTGAGATACGTGTAATTGTAAATGTAATATTTAGTCATCACTGTTAAAATAAAATATGATAAGATTCATCAGTTAATTAAACATTGATAAAGAAGCTTGTGCAGCTTTGAAACTGGTTTGTAGAAAAATTAAGTGGTTAAAGTCTGTTGGTTGATTTCTTCCTTAGGGAGTTATTTCGATTTAAATTTGTTGCATCAGAGAGGGAAAACATTTTTGAGAAGGGAATATGGCGCTTAGAAATGCGGGGTGCCGAGACAATTGAAGACTGCAGTCTAGAGAGTACGACATGGTGGTTACGAACCTCAGTTATGAGTGACCGACTAGAAAGGGACGAACTATGGGCCTGCTGCACCAAAAAAAGTTAAACTAACCACAAGGATTAATGATACTGTTACTTTTTTTTGTATTCGTCGAAACGGGCACAATGGATTATTTTGGCTTCCTTTTTTCATGCACTCCGTTTTGTTTACTTTGACGAAAACGCAACCATTATTTTACTTATTGATTAATTGTTTTTTGTATTTATTTTGTAGAACTCCATATTTAAACTTAAATTATTAGAAGTCAAACACTGATTTGAGTCTACTGAACGCTTAATTTTGTTTTTACATATATAAAAAATATAAAAACAAAAATTTCGTGACAATTATTTTACTTGACTTTTTTTGGTAAAACCGGGCCTAAGTGTAGGGTACTGAGGAATAAAACTTACATCCATTTACAGGTGTTAAAGAGTACAGGGTCCCGATTATAATGGGAATTTAACATTTATCTTAAATTTTATCTACAAAGTAAAATTAAGTTTTCTGCATGAAAAGCAGAATATGCATTCAATTTTTTCTTCTAAACGTGTTCAATTATAGGTTACCGACGAAGATACTTTAAATGTTTGTGCAAATATACTAATTTTAGCCCACAACTATCGGATTTTCTTTATAGACAGTCGAATATAACTCTGTTAACTTCCCATTGTAATCGGGGCCCTGGGCTGCTATTCCAAACGCTCTCGCGGCCGTAGAAAAAACTTTTATTGAGCGTATTTACTTACAAAATACGCGCTATAAAATGTTTTCTATGGCCGCGAGAGCGTTCGGAATAGCACCCCTAGGAGACTCACCACACTGTCTTTTTCACTCTTTGTCACCACATTATTTTTTAAATATATCTAATGAGCAATAGATAAGTTCACGTATTATTTAACACGTTACTACTTATAAGTCGGGGTGTACGTTCAAGCCGCACGGAAGGAATGCGGTAGTCTGTTGTGGCGTTGTCCGGTTGAGTTTAGATAAAAATCAGCTGGTCAGTATTCACGAATATAATCATATTCTTTCATATCGGGGCGCCAATTTTTATCGAAACTCAACCGGGGAGCGTCAAAACACATTACCGCATTCCTTCCGTGCGCTTTGAACGTAGACCCCGTCTATATCTAGGTGAGCAGACTGCTCGTGCTGAAAAAGGGAGTTCGTTTCACCTTTTTATATTTTACATTATCAAACATAGGTTCGATGGTTCGGTCATGTGGAGCGAATGAATGATGAAAGAACGGCTAAAAAGATTTATGATGCGAATGTGTCTGGTTGTAGAAGTCGAGGAAGGCCGAGAAAGACATGGCATGATCAAGTACAACAAATTCTTGAAAGTGGTCATGTGAAAAGTCGGAATAATCGACGTGCGTGCATGAGAAGATGTATGAATGTGAAGGAAGCAAAGGAAGTGTGCCAGGACAGAGTGGTGTGGCGTTCTATCCTCTCTGCCTACCCCTCCGGGGAAATGGCGTGATGGTTAGTTAGTTAGTTAGTTAAACATAGGTATAGTAAAAATATATCTGTTTCGTCTTAAATTTTTTAAGGAGAAAATTAATTGAAAATTGAATTAATATGCTTTTTCCGTTTTCTTAAAAGTATTTTTTTTAATGATTTAAATTTTTTCGAAAGCTTTAAAAAAAAAATTTTGCCTGTCAAATCAAAAATCATTCTTCTCTCTTTTCTCTAGCCGACTTCAAAAAACGCCTGAACCATTACTATGTATCCTTGGAATCCTGAACTCTCTGTATTTTATTGTTTTTAAAATATGTATTTTTATCCCTTTTCTTTCCTTTGTTCCTCTTTCTCTCTCCTTCCAAACTCATTATCCGATTCCACATTCCTTATCCTTTAATATTTTTTTTTTTTATGTATGTATCTTTTGATATATATTTTCATTTTTTAGTACATATTTTTGACCAACTCTTCTTTTGATGTTTTTTTATTTAGCTGGAAAATATTGCTTTTCGCAAAGTCCGCCAAAGTACTTATTCTTTGTACTTGAAGATTTATTTCAATCCTACTTCCTGCATTCATCCTCCACTACTCCTCCATCAATTTCTTTCCTTTGCTTCCCACTATCTCCTTGTTTTGTATATATTTGTCTTATTCTTTTATTCTATTATTTCTTTTAATTTATAGTACCTATATTTATTTTTTTATATGGTTTACACCGCCGTTGCTTTATTTTAGTATAATTAAGTAAATAAAAGTTATTGGATGGCAGGTCCTATTATTTTTATGTACACATTTTTTATAGATTTCTATTTATTTATTTTTATTTGGGAAAAAAACAACAGTTCTTACATTCATTGTATACAGAAAATAAGAATACATATATATAAACGAAAATTGTGAAAACAGTCAATATAAATTTTCCACAGTGGTGTAAGCTATTAATTAAGTACATTATCGGTATAAAAAAAATCAAATTAACAATTAAGAAATGCTAGGCACTTTGAAGTTGTAAATACATTTATTTAAATACAGTAATAAAAATAAAGTAAATATAAACAAAATATATTTAAATTTAAAGAATAAGAAATGAAAAGAAAAATAAAATATATATATTTATAATCATTTAACCTGTACATCTGTTATTCTAAATAATATGATATATAGTTATTTATTAGGTATTTTAAAAACATTATTTTACAAGTGGTTTCAATAAAAATGAAGGACAGGAAAAGCGTGCGAAAACGCTATCCCTATCCTCGTCTTCCTCGTTGTCCGTCCCGATTTATTTGACTACAGAAAGCCCAGCTCAACTCTCGCTCTAAAATGTAATATTTCCTCCTATTCCAGGCCACCCTCCGCTTCATAGAGATAGCCAACGCGCGGCGCGCAGAGGCCGCGCGCGACGGGGGCGGCGGCGCGCCGGACGAGGGCGAGGCGGACCGCGCGGTGGCCGTGCGCTTCCTGCTGGCGCGCAAGTGGGACGTGGCGCGCGCGCTCGCGCTGCTGCGCCAGCACGCGGACACGCGCGCGCGCGAGGGGCTCAGCGGGCTGGACGCGCGCGTCGAGCCGCTGCGCGCGGAGCTGGCCACCGGCAAGTTTACCATACTCGTGAGTTGAAATCATCACATTTTATTTTACTACTTACTTTGATTTATTCATTTTATTTAGTAAAAGAAAACAACAGCCATTACAACAAAAAAAAAATATTTACAAATAAACCAAAATTATAGGCCAATTATAGTTTTCTATACATTACTAAATACAATGTCAAAAAAAATAAGAAAAAAAGCGTACATTGAAATAGCCGCTCCGCATTATTCCACACGTAAAAAATAAATAAAATATTACAATAGTAATGAAATAATAAAAAAAAAATAAAAAAAGTTTTTTGTTTCTCGGACTTAAAAATCCTTTCGCTGGCGGATCCATACAGAGTAATACGTAGCAAAGTGTTCCAAAAAATCAAATATTAGGTAGGTACAGTTAGATTAAATTATAATTATTATTTTTAATAAAAAAAATAACTAATTATTATAATATCTCTATCCGCATCCGATGGTGCATAAACACTTAGTGTATCTCGATGATTTATTTCAAATGTATAGTCAGGCCTGCCATCCAATTATATGTATTCACTAATTTTAATAAAACAAAAAGACGGTTTAAACAACATAAAATGATAAGAAGTTGTAACTGTGTTTATGATATAAATTAAAATAAAAGGAAAAGGGACAAAACAAGGAGATAGTGTCAAGGAAAAGGATGGAAAATGATGAGGAGTGGTAGAGGATGAAAAATGAAAGTAAGAGTGTAGAATTGCATTTGATTTGGTGACATAAAAGGTACATAAATTAATTACACATAGACAAATGTTTCATTTTAGAGTGTCATTATTTTTAATTTTTTATGTTTATGGTAAAATAATAAAAATTATAGAAAGACAATTGGTTTCAAATTAGAAAGTTTAGTAACTACAATAGTAAAATGTCCAGTTTATTCTTTCGAAATAAAATAACAAAACATATCAACAGAA
Source organism: Micrasema longulum (assembly GCF_059751315.1). Classification (NCBI taxonomy): domain Eukaryota; kingdom Metazoa; phylum Arthropoda; class Insecta; order Trichoptera; family Brachycentridae; genus Micrasema; species Micrasema longulum. Next base: position 21,330 of record NW_028278621.1, read on the forward strand.
TGAATGAAACTGTAACTGCATGGAAAATTATGCAAATTTATAACAAATGTAACCTTCAGCACATTGCATCACTTTACACAAAATTAAGCACAACCATTATTATTTCTAATGAATCATTCTGTTAACAATGGATTCACTATTCATTATATTGTAACAAGCATGGCAAAACAGAATTTTGTATTATTTACTCTATTTACTTCATAAAAATTTTACATTTTCCAGAAACATGTCTTACATAAACGAACCGTACTGATAGCCTTTTTCTGGGTAATTATGTCATACTCCAATAGCGCATTTGCTGATGCTTCAGATCGCATTGCGACGTTCAATAACGGACTGATATGATATTATTCGAAATTTGATTATTCAATTTTACTAATGATTTTGGCTTACTGAGATATAATGATGTTTTTTTTTGCTCGGTGTTGAATGCTCCAACCGCTACACTAGGAGGCAAACTTATCTTCAATAGATAGCCTTTTTGAGATTTTTTTTCTAAGAACCCACACATAGAACTGTTTATTCTGCGCCTGAACGCAAAATAACTCAAACATTATAAAAATGATTTATTCAGCCCGGATGATTTTTGTTTTTTTTTAAAGAAAAAATAAATATTAGCGTTCTTATAATTTACCCAAATATTTAAATTTTTCCCGCCATTTTCAACGAGTTGTAAATAACTCACTATTAGAAAATGAAAATCAAGGTGGGGTGGAGTGGGGTTCGAACCTCGGACCTCTGATCCGTGAGTCCGTAACACTAGCCACTGGACCACAACCCGATATATTGATGCTGAAATGTGGTCCAATGTAGTGAAAAAAGCTATTAACATTTTTTTTATCGTATCCTCACCTGGTCGTGCACTGGGCACTGCAATAAATCATTAATGGTATATCATAATCATAACTGATCATTAATTTGCTACATTTAGGCAAGATAATCCTTTCCGTGCTTCACGTCCCCGAGGAATTTCAGAATAGTTTAAAATATTATGAATGATTATTACATTAAATGTACAGCCATTTTTTTCTCTTTTAGCCTAGCAGAGATTCGATGGGAGCCGCTATAGCAGTTTTTACTGCGTACCTTCATAACCCACAGAACTCAACCCATCAAACCACATTACAGGTATGATCTTTTAAATTTTTTTAAACTTAACAATTGGCCAGGAAGCCCAATCAATTACTATGGAAATTACAAGGCAGAACACCTTGACTTGAGATAATCACATTCCTATTTTTATGTTCTTTCCCGGAATCGAACCCGGAACTTTACGTGCATGAGTCGAATGTCTTAGCCATTGCACTACGAAGGCCCCCCAGTTATATTTTAATTTGATTCCTGAAATGGTAGTCCAATGTTTACCTCTTGACTGTAAGCAGAACACTTTTTTTAGAATTAAATTATTTATTGACAATTCTTGATGGAATTCCATTGTTATGATGTAATAACTTATATTTACATATAAGTTATTAATTTACAAATACTTGCTACACTTCCACTTAAAGACCAGTCTGAAGATGCCCTTTAGAGGGTGAAATCGCTAATTGGTCAAAAAAATAAGTGTAAGTGTACCAAGTATTTTTAAATTATTAACTTATATGTAAATATAAGTTATTACATCATTACTTTTTTAAGACTTAATATTTTTTTTTTTAATATTTGCATTCTTATGATTTACGCTAATATAAATTTTTTAGGGGTATTTTCAACGAGTTGTAAATAACTCACCATTAGAAAATTGGAATCCAGTTGTGATAGAGTGGGGTTTTAACCTCGGACCTCTGATCCGCGAGTCTGCAACTCTAGCCACGGGACCACAACCCGATTGACATCCATGCATAAATAACAGAGAACAAATGCGATCCTTGACTGTCCATATAAAGTATACAATTATTATTGTTATTATTAATTGAAGTATTGACATATGCCATGAATGAATTTTCGTTTATCTAATCGGTCAATGTTCACTGTATCATGTCAAATAAAGATTTTATTTAGTTTACTCAGTACTGACCATTGAAAGATCTCATGGTCACAATTTTTTTTTCCAACATAATGTGGGTGTTTTAAATATTATAAAAAATGTATTACTTTGTAGGAATGAATCACCTCTCACAACAATATGTACTTACTATAAAAAGTACACCCACATGCTATATGTATGTAAAATGTGTCCTTGGGTCAATGACATTCTAATAAAAAAATAATGATAGATGATAAATTTTGTCTACATTTGTGAAAGATGTCAAATTACTTGGTATAAAAATATTTATGTGACAATAGGAACAACAATTTTTTAGTCATTTCAGAACGTTTGTAAAATTCTCGTAATGATTAAAACTCTCTTTTCATCATAAAATATAAAGAACTTATAATATTAAAAATCAAAAACTGATTTCAGTCTACTGAACACTTTATTTTATTTTAACAAATATAAAAAAAATATAAACAAAAATTTCGTGACAATTGTGTCGTGACAAAAAAAACGACATTCGTTTGAAAATGCCCTAACAAGGCGAAACAATTGTCACGAAATTTTTGTTTTTATATTTTTTATATTTGTTAAAATAAAATAAAGTGTTCAGTAGACTCAAATTAGTGTTTGATTTCTAATATTATATGTTTAAAAATGGAGTTCTACAAAATAAACACCAAATCAATCAATAAAATAGAAAGCCTCAAAAATCATTGATAATTTAATTTCATTGCAATTTTAACTGTATTGAAATTTTATTTTTAACCGGAAAATTCCTAGCTGCTTTAAATATGTATAGGCAATTCAAAGTATCGAAAACCCAAGTACAGTAGAACCTCTGTATTTCTCTGATAATCAGCGCATTTTTTTTTCTGTTGTGTTTTTATTAGTATTTATCGTCACTCCCGCTGCTGCGGCCGGAGGCACTTGCCCCATGATGAGAATTAAAATTACTATTGTCTGTTCTTAATAGTTACCTTTCTCCTTTTCCACCTCTACCACTATCTATATCTATTTAGTAGGATAAAGTGTAAACAAAAAATTGACAATTTTTAAAATTTGAATTCGATTTGGAAACGGATTTAATTTCAGATTTCAGTTAGTTGGAATATTCTGTTTAAATTGGTCATAAGCTATATTTTGTCTTAATATTAATACCAAACGACTCAGATCTTGTGTAACAAATCCTGTCCTGACCCTGATCGGCCTCTGTATAATAATTTACGGAAGACGACTAAAAAACTATTATATGAAATTTCTCCAAGGGATCTTTATATGTTAATGCTCAAAATATTTTTCTTAGGGAGTAGTGTACCAACTAGATGTGGCCCTCCAATCGATAGAGACCCAGAGAGCGGGATTGGTGTTCATCTACGATATGTCGGAGTCCAAATATTCCAACTTTGATTATGACCTGTCCCAGAAGATCCTGATGCTTCTTAAGGTAGGAGATTTATACATATATTAATCCATAAATAACCAGCTATTTTACAATGCCAGGGATATACTGATAACCTTTCACAGTTTTCTGCATATTTTTTCTATATCATAAGCTGTCTCTTTCCGATTCATTACGTTTTCACTCATAATGTTATTCTGCGTGATCTTTACAGTCTACATTACATAACCCGTTATGTAATACTGACCACAATTTATTGTTAAATGAACAAATAATTATTATATGTTTTTATTTTTACTCATGCAACTAACAACACTGAAAACTGCCATAATGAAAAGCTTCAGCCCTACAGGAAATTGGATAAAAAAAATCTTTTCTTATGCATTTTCTTAATGTTTTTTTAGTAAAAATTAGAGCATTAAATAATAGTAAAATTAAAGTTTCTTGAAAATGTTAAAAAAAAAATTCAATAAGGAAGAACTACTTTGAACTATGTCACTAGTTCATATAAATCAACCAATGATAGAAGAGTTGCGGACGATTTCCGATTTACCTACTGTCTACGGACCAATCAGCAGAACTGACCGATAAGAAGCGAAGAGAACTGGAGACATCACGCGCGGAGTAATTTCAAAAAAAAAAAGAAAATAATCCAAACATTAAAATATCATAGATGATAATACGATACAAAAAAATTATAAAATATGGTTTTTGGCTTTGTTTAATAGTCTATTAACAAATTTAGATGTTTAAAATAACCACGGAACTTCCTCATTATTACTTAACAATTTTATCTTTGTTTTGTTTTCGTGAAACAATGTATAGTTCATAAATATATCTTTCAAATAAATATTTTTTTGTTACTGTTCTAAAATATAGGATGTTTAGTCTTATGTCAAGAGTTGCGTATGTGGACTGAATTCTATTAAATAAAATACTCTTATTGGTAAATGAGGTGGTTCAAACAAAATCGAAACCATTTTATTTTTGCTGACCCACTTAGCTATTCAATGTCAATTACGATGAATAAAGAAATGTCATGTTGTCCTGTTATAGCCAAATGACGATTGTTGTTTATATCCTACTGATACATTATTTATTAATATATATTTACTATAAACTTATTCTAATTCAAAACCAGGTCGTAGCTTATGAAAATTAATCTCTTTGTAATTTTTTTATTCACTTTTTATTTATTTACTCATACAAAGATATATCTTTATATATATAATTCCTCCGTACGTGTGATGGCACCGTACTCCCCCTAAACGCCTTAACCGATTTACGTGCGGTTTTCAGAAAAATACAGATCTTTGTGCTGTGCGTGTTCGTAGATATTAAAATATTTAATCGAATAGTTAGGAGCATAAATCTTTTATTCATCGATTTACCAGGGTGGGTTGCATTCGAGGAGAATGCATTTGCAGAAAAATGGAAAGATGTTGTTATTTGTGTATAAAAAATGATTGTTTTTTAATGTTTACAAACAGCATTTGTTTTTTGTGGATCTCAATCAGATTCTTTCCTTATAATTTCTACCCATTTATTTCTTTTTATTGGATTTTTGGTAACACTAAAATAATATTAAATTCAATACATTTTTAAAAATCGTATTCTTACATAAGTACACCACTTTGTCGGTGAGACGACCGGAGTTTGACGTTTGCAAAAAGAATGCCATATTTGGAAAAAAAAAAAAATTATCTTTTGGAATTCAACCATAAACAAGTACCTACTTTAATTCAATATTTTTTGAATATCAACAATTTTTAGTTTTGGAATTTGATCACAAACAAATACCTAGATGAAAAATATTTTTCCAAGATGATAGCAGGCAAGCCAACGTTCGGGCAGGACAACGTCTGTCGGGTCTGCTAGTATGTAATATATATTTTTTTTTAAATAACATATCCCTTACTCTATGAGGCCAAGAGCCCTGTGTTGAGTTAGGATACAACATAATGGAAAGTGGAAACATGCATATTATCAAAGAATACCAAATATAAAAAAAAATGCATAAACATAAATTTCAATAAACTTATGTACAACAAACTTAATAGTATATAAATCTATGCAATGACTTGCAGCAGTCTTCTGCAGCGGTCTTTTCGCTTAGACAAAATTCAAGCATTTACACTTCCTAATGTTCCTCTGAGAACCTAATATTTTCATCCAGAACATTGAACACTCTCGGGGCCACAAAATATATAATTCTCTGGGCGGAAGTCGTACTTGTTTTTGATATTAAATAATTCAAATTACAGGAAAACCTCATACGAACATTCTTCTGGGATCTCCTCTTGTAACCGCATGACCAGAAATGTGTCAATAGCCCTTTTAAAAAAAATGTCTTATATTCAGTGCCTTCATAAATCGAAACAATTCTGATGTGGGAAAGTTGAAGGACATCGAAGCATCACTTTAAATGTTTAATTTTGTACATCTCTTGTTCATGGTACTATTACGTTAAGAAAAAAAATTCACGTAAAGTACTAATAATTATTTTTAAATACATGTATGGTCATTATCAATTAATTTAAAATCACCCGCCATTAAATTACATTTTCTTTTTAAAAGTTTCCTCGTTCCCTTCACAGATGGCAGCGTGAAAATACTTTCATTTCACGACCATAGATGGCAGTAGTATTGTGAAGCTCTGTTCTTTGCCGCCTTTTCTAACTTTCCTGAAAATACATATTTAAAGTGTATTGTATATAAATCGTTATGATCGTAAAACAACGACGCATGTGGATTTTTTTCAACTTTCCATGAGATCAGTTTAAAAAGCGATAAGCACCAAAGTACATCATTTGATGCTTGGGTTAGTTAAGTTTATATTTTTTCAATCTTGGATATAAAGCCTTTACATTAACTTTTCAAAATTCAAAGGATAAACGAAAGTCAATGTCGAATTTTTCGCACATCCGTCGTCGTTCTAAGATCGCGGCGAAATGTACGCATCGGCGCTTGCTTAAAATAATGTATGGTAATGTTTTTAAATAGGTCACGGCTTTATTACGCCTTGGAATACAATATTTTTCTTTTGTTTATTATCGCGTCGCCTGGAGAAGTAAATGTTTTCCAAGCTTTTCGCCCGAAGTGTTGGCTCATTTCTAAGAGGGCGTTATTTGTGTACATCTGTGTTCTATTTCGCAAATTCACATAAATATAATTATAAAATAATAATCAAATTATTAACTACGTATTGTATGTCTTCAAGCGGGATCAATTTCTCATAAAAATATTTTTTTATTTCTGATTGTTGAAAGTTCCCGAATAAATAACACCCTACAACAAAACACGTACGACTTTTGCTCAAATAAATTTCTCTCTCGTGGCCCGAGAGTGTTTAATGTTTTGGATGAAAATATTAAGTTCTCCAAAACGAAAGCCATTTTCAGAAGAAGTGTACAAGTTTGGATTTCGTCTAAGGGAAGAGACCGTTGCAGGAGACTGCTGCGGGACATTGCGTCGATTTACACACTATTTAAACGCGTTGTCCAAATGTTTATTAAAATTTATGTCTATGTAATATTTTTTATTTTTAGTACTCTTTAATAATATGCATGCTTCCATTTTCCATTATGTTGTATCCCAACTCAAGAAAGTGCTCTTGGCCTCATAGAGTTAGGGATACGTTTTTTTTTTGTAATATAGATACATATATTTGAATGAATGAATACATAAAATAATAAATTTACGTTTAGACAGGCGCAGTTGGTTAGACGACCGACTGTGAAACTGGCGTCGCTAGTTTGATTCCCGCCAGTTGCAAGAAAAAATCCATGAAAGATTTTTTTCTCAATTGGTCTGGGTGTTGTGGTGAATTTTTCATTACCTCCTTCCATTTCCCCTCTTTCCCAACTGCTGACAAGCCTCTAAAATAGAAGCTTAGCGGGTTATTCCTTTAAAAAAAATTCATTTAAATATCACACGAAAAAATATCTTAATATTTTTTGTTTCTTTTCCTTCATCATCCCTATCTGCACCTACTGGTGCATAGGGCGCTACATTGGCACTCAAACTGCAGGGTATTTAGATACTTTTTGTTACATGGAAGGTAAAGTGGTCAGTCTTACGTCTAGGAACATTGAAATATTGCAGTGTTTAACCACGTTTAACACCAATAGTTTACTTTCACCCTGCCAGGAATTGAACCTAGGACCTCAAATGTGATAGGCGATTGCGAAAATATTTCGTAAATGTATGAAGAAATACATAAAAATGAACTACGTCACAAGTTCTTCCGAATCAACCGACGATGGAGTGTTATGTTAGATTTCCGGTTTCCGGAAAGCCAACTCGCCAATCAGCCGAACTCTCCCTGTTAAGTCATTTCAAAATGACGAAACCACTGAAAAAATAAATTGGTTTGTTTGAAAGTCTATAAACAAATTTTTAAAAATAAAAAAACACCGAACTTCCTCATTTAAAGATTGAGAGTAGACGTCAAGTCAAAAACGCTCATCCAGTGCATTTGACCTAAACAGGGTCGATATTTTTGGTTTCAAGCCTTCAAAATCGAATGTCAAGTAAACGAAAATGAACCTTTTCGATTCGCCTTCACCTGTTCACGTTCAATCGATTGAATAAAGCTCTCTCTTTTGTTGGTGTTAACATAAGTTGTGTCCGTTTTTTTCCTAATTAAGAGAACAAGATGTCACAACAACAACAAAAAAATGCGTGGGAAATTTTTATTTTATTTAACGATAATAAAAAAACAACTCCATGAGAAAAATATTATATATATAACATTCTAAAACGAGACAAGGACAGACGAGAGTAATAAACCAGGTACTGAAATTGTACAATAAACTTCCAGACAAAACTAAACAAAAGACTCAGACACTTTGCAAAAGATCTCAAAAATATTATCATTAACATTAGAATATGTTTTTTTTAAAACCATTTTTTTTTCTACTACTGGTTTAGAAGCTTCTTTATAAAGGTATAATTAACTTATGAATTATATAATATTTTATTTTAACTGTTTACTGAATATTACATCGAACCTATGCAAAACATTAAAACCTGTCAGTAGAAAACATAAAAAATGAGTTTTTTTTTTTTTTTTAAAAAACAAAGCTGTTTTTTTTTTTTAAACTTATTTTATTATAATGAATAACCATAAAGTTAGTGCTTCAAAGATAAAGTTTATTATTAAATAAATAAAACCACTTTGTTTTTAATCACTATTTTTTTTTCACCTACTGGTTTCAAAGCTAAACAAGCTTCTTTGTCAAGGTATATTTAACCTTTTATTTTATTTTGCTCAAATAATCAGCTTCATTATAATATGAAATCGTTGTTTACAATAAATAAAAATCAACTGTTAAAGTAAAAAAACATAACTGTTTTCCAGAAAATTTGTATATATGTAATTCTTAGTATGTTTGATTGAAAATAGATGTTAGATTAAATATTCATTTGACAGAAACGTCTTTTCAAATAATCCCATTTATTCACATTTCTGAGAACTACGCGATGTTTTGTATCTCCGGATGAGAGAATTCAACATTTGATACTATAACGTATGTACTCTCAATTCCAATAAATTCATCTCTTGTGAAATAAATAATTTTTAATGTTGTTTTCGCGAAACACTCGAGTTAGCGATATTCAAAAATATTTTTCGAATTGTGCCAAACGTTTCTTACGAAAACAGTTCGTAATGAATGGGATTGTGGCGAATATCTTTATTAGTATCTAAATTTATTGCAACAGAGAGGGAAAACGTTTTTGATAAGGAAATATGGAATTCTACGCATTTACAGGGCTTATGATCTTACTTTGGTTAGTTTAAGTGGCTGCTGTGTAACATTCACCATTCTACTTATGTTCAAACATCCACATTTCATCAAATCTTCCATCCGTTAACTTTTGTGCAATAAAAGCTGGAACCTGTATGAAACGTCTTAATGAAATCCAGCCTGTCTACTTACATTTGGACATGCTCAAAACTCTCATAAACAATAAAAATATTTGGTTTAAAAAACTTTATAACTTATCGCAATAGGGTGTAGGCTGATTGCTATCGAAATGCGATCTCTCGGGCGAATGTGTGGTTAAACTATGTACGATATCTGCACAAAAGTCGAGATCCATTCATTATGTAAGGCTAAGATAAGTATAAGCATTAGCGAAAAAATCAAGAAGAGGTCACGCGTTGGTCTGGACATGTAGAGCGAATGGACAGCGAAAAAACTGCTAAAAGATTGACTATGCGAATGTTGATGGATGCAGAAATCGAGAAAGACCGGGACAGACATGTCATGACAAAATCTAACAAATATATTGAGTTTTTATACTGACATTTCTTGGTGGAACTGCATTTTAATTATAATAATAAAAATACCTATATAGTTTTAACCACTTTTATTTATAATTTTTTTATAAATGTTTTACCAGTGACCGGGTTTCGTCGTGACCGACATCGTCAGACTGGTCTGACCAGTTTGACGATGTCGGTCACGACGAAATCCGGTCACTGGTAAAAAAATTATAAATAAAAGTGAAATAAAACTATATACGTATTTTTATTATTATGATCTAACAAATACTTGAGGATGGACATGTGAAAGTCGGCATAAACGGCCCGCATACATGATTTGTATGAATATAGAGGGAACGAGGTATTTAGATAATTTTTTTTTATTTATTAAGGAAAAACAACAGTTAATATATAAAATATAAAAAAAAGTACATACATCCAGTTAAAGTTTTTCACAATTATAATGAGAGAACATGTTACACAGTAAAGAGAAAAATAGTACATTAAATAAGACATGAAAAAAAAGAGCTCGTAAGAAGGTTAAGGGATAAGGAAATAGAGTGGAGGAGAGGGATTTTTAGAATATGGTTGAACAATTCAAAATTTTGATATCATAATAAAATAAGCATAATTAAAGGAACATAAACTTATTACACACTGACAAATGTTTCATTTAACAGTGTTTCAAAAAGTTTTTTTTTTTAAGTCACAAAATTTTGTATTAAAAATATCTAAATAGGGACGCAGTAAATTAAATTTGGAGCAGCTACGATAAATAAACGAGTTTTGAACATATTTTTTTTGGGGCAATGAATTATAAAAAAAAATAACTTGTGTTGACTTTACGGGACAATTGATTGAAATACGCTCCAAGAGATATGGACTATCGATAAAATTGTTTAAAATTTTGAAGAAGAAAGACTGATCAGAAATGCTTCTACGTTTAGTAACGGAAGTTAAACTATGAAAGGAAGAAGAGTCTTCATACGAGTCAAAATGTGTAAGAGACTTACGATCCAGAAGTTTAAGGAATCTATTCTGTATTCTATCTAGTTGTGATATATAAATTGTATATCGAGGATTCCAAACAACAGATGCAAACTCAAGATGGCTGCAAACGTATGCATTATATAAGATTTTGAGGGATGCGGTTGTTTTGAATGGTTAAGTGGTGCGTATAGTATAATAAAGCCCAGATTTCTGTAAGCCTTATTTATAGACGCCTGAATATGGGAATCAAATAAGAGTTTTTCATCCATATCACACCTAAATCTGTCAGCTCTTTTTTCGTTTTTATGTACGCCAAGACAGAGTGATATGGCGTTCTATCCTCTCTGCCTATCCCTACGAGGAAATGGCGTGACGGTTTGTTGTTGCTGTTGCAATCAGTGCAGTGTATTGATTCAGTTTTTACTGAACTTAGATTTTTGAGAAATCGTTCAGGTTTCACAAGTCCGCTTCTTTGTCTCTCGTTTAGTTCTTACTCGTCTATCAACATTTCGCTAACTTTACATTCGCTGCCCATCAAAACAATGGAACATAAAAAAATAAAATTAGCAATTTGATCACATTAAATTTGCAGTTATGTTACGTATTCCCATGATTTGTTTATTTCCTCAACAATAATAATGTTTTATGCTGTTTTTATGTTTGAGAAAGTTCAGAATTGATCTTAAAAAATGAGACGTAGTTTACTTTTGCCGAACACATTATTAAACTCGAAACTTCGCCTATAGAGACTAATTTTTTTTTTAATTCCATTTATTTATTGAATACGTTTATGTTCATTACGAAAATATATTCAAGGTGCAATTTGAATGTGAAAAAAATTGTAAAATAATAATACCAAGTAATTAGAGTAAAATGAAGCTGTCCTCTCTGAACGTTCTTTCATTAAATGCTTAACAGCTTAAGCCCCCTATTTCTAATTTAATCGTAATTCCACGGATCAATTGGAATAATACATAAGCAAATATGCCTTTCTTCTTTTCTCCGAACTACTGTAGCCAAGCATTCGCAGTATGAAGTCTGACGGGCACAACCACGGATAATATCCGTACTCCCTTAAGTAAAAATACCTAAAAAAAATTCTTCTAAACCATCTCTAGCGTAGCAGAGTACTTCAACTCCAGCCCAGATCAGAGATCAAGTCTGCTTCTCACTAATGAGATATAAAAAAGCCTAAGAACACGAGTATTCGAGAACACCTTAGATGTTCAGAGAACAAATAATAACAACGGCGAACCAAGAATATTCTAATTAATCTATAAACACGATGTAAATCACGCGACATTTGAAATTCGCAACTTTGATAGGTATCTTATTTTGCGTCTTGGCAAATTCACTGTAGGTCCTTGAGGCGTTTTGAGAAATTTGAAATTACGCATTAGTAAATCGTTCATTTGACTATAAGGTAAACAAGCTCGCTTTGCGAATATATGATATATCCTCTTGCTATGCAAATAATTTTTCAGCGAAAAGTTTCACGTTTGACCTCACATTTATAGGAAACGGTCGATCAGCGTCACAAATCAAATCAACAACTCTCAATTTTTATTTTTGTGTTTGAATACATTACAACGGAAGAAATCGTGAATGAAATCTCGCTTCATTTGGCGTAATCATACTAACGAGTGTATTGACTCAACGTTTACGTACTAGACTAGCTTATTCTTCATCACTTTATAAGGCTGTAGTCTGGTAAAACACAAAAATATGGAAATCATACAGTTTTTTTTTTTTTTACATTTTATCAGTGACACAAATGGCTATGAAAATGATAATTCTAGGTGTTTCATTAAGATAACGAATAACTTTACTAATACATGGATAAGAACGAATGGTCCACAGGATCGTCAATCAGAAATGGAGCTGGGTTGGTCATATAGCCTGAACCACAGACTCCAGGTGGACTTAAAAAGTCTTGGAATGTGGACTAAAAGCAGCTAAGGCGAGGTGGTCAATGACATAAGGTGGGTGTCAGAATGTGGTGGATGCAGAGATCTATGGAGGAAGCCTATGTTCACCATTAAACTCGAGAAGGCTGTGTCTTTTTTCAGTTTTGCATATTCACTATCAATTTTTTCAAACTAATTTTAGCGAAAATTTTATATTTCTTTACAATCAAACCGCGAAAATAACAAAACATGGAAACTTTTAAAGCTTTCATTGGACCTCTCACTGCAGTATTGTCAATTTGTGATCAATCAAATACACGTGGTCAGTACAATCACATTTTTCTAATTTCCCAGTATGACGGTAGAGGAATACAGTGTTAGTTCCAAATTGAGACGGCAGCCGCACGCTCCAGATCTCGCTTCGGAAAGGAAGAAGAACGTAGTAAGACAAACTAAACAAAACAAACGATCATACAAACAGACGAATAAGCGAATGATTTGAATAATATATACGCGGAAAATATGTTCACCTCTGTTCCATATATTTTTCTTTTTGGCAAATAATGTAGGAAGGAGTACGTAAGAAATTGGATACAATTTTTTTTCTTGCGCGCGGTAAAAATTAGAGCACTTAATTGTACAGCAAAGTTTCCTAAAAATGTACGACAAAAATTTAAAAAAACCTGTTGATAAAAACGAACTACTTTAAACGACGTCACTTCGAACGACGCCTCATATTAATCAACCAATGATGAGAGAGTTATCGGAGATTTCCGGTTTGCTTGTTTCGAATGGACCAATGGACAGAACTGATCGAGAATAAGTGGAAGAGAACCTCCGACGTCACACGCGGATTTATTTCAGATTTTCAAAACTTAGGATAGAAAAAAAATAGGAAAAATTTGGCTTTGTTTAATAGTCGATTAACCAATAAAAAAATCACTGAACTTCCTCTTGGCGAACGTACGATGGATATTTTTTTTACTTCGTACTGAAATGCTATAGAGTATGCGCAATGCGCATAGAGTTTATTTAAGAATATGTTTTTTAATTACAATATTTGAGTTTGTCTAAATGTTCGTAGACAAAAGACTGGATTTCACCCCCTCGGGAGTCATTAAGATCTACAGGGATGGAGAAAACCTTAAATAAGGGAATATGGAAGTCTAGGCATTTACACTACTTATGACTTAAATTAACAAATGAAAGAATTGAAGAAATCTGGGTGTTCAAAGGCGAAATGGTGAATGTTACACAGTGTGTAAAGTGGCCACTTAAACCAGCCAATGACAGGTCATAAGCCCTGTAAATGCCTAGACTTCCATATTCCCCTATTTAAGGTATTCATCATTCCTGTTGTTATTTGTTGATGTTTCTTTTTTTTTTTAATGTTTGCATTTTAGAAAATTTATTTTGAACTGATTAAATTTTTTATAAAAAAAAACAATATGTACATACATATCGATCGATGCTTCTCTAGACATAAGATTTTCGTAATGTTTATATTATGCACATACATGTTTTATGATCACATTAGGTAATTTGAAGAAGTCGTTTTTCGCAGTAGTAGATAATGGAGAATGGACTACCCTCAGAGCTAATGAAAAACTCATATACACCGCCATAGCGTCAGTTCACTAGTTTACTTCGTCCGCTCGCTTGTTTCCTACATATTATATGAAATATCACCTTTCTTTCGACGATACTATTTTATTATTGCTACGGTTAGATAGCAGCCGCCGTTGAATTCCTTTCCATAAAACTGAAAGTTTTTTCATTAAGTTTCTATGTTTATAATACTGCTATAATTATTATATAAATCTTGCCCACAGCTATTTTCACAAAGTATTACCTCAAAGGAGCTCAACTTTGCGGTAAATTTTTATTTGAAATTCGTTTAACTCTACTCGTTTTTATCGTTTTCTAACGTTTCGTTTTATGGTGAAACATATTATACGAGTACTCGTATATTATCAAATGCGTAGGTACCTAATACTTTTTTAAAATTATTATTTTAAAAATAATCTTAGGCAATATCAATATGCCCGACCTTGTGCGTTTATAAACTGTATGTGTCTGTAAAGTGTTTAAATAAATAAATGTAATGTGAATTTATTTATTTCGCTGTTTTATATTGTACTGAGGTTCTTTGTTGCAGGTTCCGACTAGCTAGAAGTTTCCTGTGTTTAGGCAGAACCTTTTTAGTTACATGTGTTTTTTTCATTAAATGACGCTTAAACAATCCAAATCAATCGTTACAATTCTAATTATAATTTTAAAAGCACCCCAATATTATATTATAATCATGCGCATTATTACTTTTTGTATTAGGCGTGCAATCGCTACTAATTACTTTGCATAATACCCGTGACGAAATTCGCACTTTTTTATTTAAACAGTTTTAAAAATGCTTATATATTTTTTTTAAATACTTGTGTTACGTTTTTCCCAAATATTTCAATATTGGGGGCCATTTTCAATGAGTTGAAAATAAATCACTGATGGGGAATGGGAATTAAGTTAGGATAAAATGGGGCTCGAACTTCAGACGTCTGTTATTATTTTGAACGGTAAGTAACGAAGCTAATTTCATCAACCATTTTTTTATCAACGTAATAATTATGGTTGAAATTTATTAAATTTATTCATGACAGTTCATAGGTACATGCTTAAAATGTTATAAATCGCAATCAACTTATGTATACGAGCTTTTTGCAATTTTTATAATAATTATTTTAATTTCATTTTGTGTATTTCATAAATCCAGAAACCAAAAACCTTCATTAACTTGTTTGAATGTTTTAGATGATGCTTGAAATATATAAATATTTTTTTCCAAATTATGATGAACAATATGGTTCTGAATTTGTGTCAGTTATAAATATGCTAATTGATATTTAATAAATTATCGGAATGGTTTTAAATCGTTATTAATATTGTTTTTTTAATATTCTTAAAGGTCTGCTCTAACAGCTGACGTTTTGTGACCGCTACTGATAATATAAAATATTTTTTTAATGATATCAATAAACTGTGGGTTCAACACGTACTATACTAATTATCCTTTAACAATAAACTGGAATTGAGCCAATTCCCCGATTACATTTTATCTGTACAAACAAAATGTATGTTTTCCCTTTTTTAATCAATTGCATCGTTAACTGAACGCAATTTCCCATTTTCCGCAAAATATTCCCCCTTTTGAGTTTTTCCTCCATTGCGTCGTTTACGCAAACATTTCAGAATTTAATCTACTTGTAGCTCTACTGTGTTCGCTGTCGGCTTTCGTATAAATACTAAATAATACTCTGTTTAACTGAAAACATTTTATGGGTGACGCGTAAAACGTGGCATTAAAGGAAAACGATTACATTTGATACAAAGGTAAACTCGAAGTGTGTGCGTGGTGGATATTCAAAGAATTGTATCCAAGTTTACAGCTCACACGTATTTCAATTATTATATTCGTTCGTAAACTCTGAATAATGTATTGTGTTTCTGAAGAATGTCCCGAGTTCGTACCTGACGGTCGGTAGCTGCACAAATTATGTTTCTGTCAAATTGTTAAATATGCTTCCCCTTCAAATTAGCTTGACTAATAATAAACAATATTTCTAAAGAGAAATCAAAATCTGTCTGAAGAAAATTAGGATAGAATAAATGAAAAAAATATTTGAAAGACATGTAAAATATGTAAATAAAATTTTGAACACTGTCCAGTTGTACAGTCCTCCTTAGAACATGTTTCCCTATTGAAGAAGGCTCTTTAACTAATTTTCTATAAAAACATTTTATGTATAGTAAAAAATATAAAGCAATAATTAAAAACGCTGATAGCGTTTGGGTATCGAAAACGTCATCTGAAGTTTACATTATTTTGACTTACTTGGGGAAATAAACGACGAGGGATGCTTAAATCCACGAATTCGGAAAAACTAGTGACCAATTACATCGTTTACGCCACGTCACTTTTTGATAAATTTTATTTTTGAAAATTCTGAGAGAATAATCACTAACCAATCTGGAATATTTTATTGAAAATAATTTGTTATTTTTATTATTAATAAAACATGCACTATATGAACAAGATATTATACTCCCAGGGCCCCGATTACAATGGTAAGTTAACAGAGTTATCTTCGACGGTCTATAAAGAAAGACCGATATTTGTGTACGAAAATGAGTATATTTGCATAAATATTTCAAGTATCTTCGTCGGTTACCTATAATTGAACACGGTTAGAATTGAATGCATATTCTGCTTTTCATACAGAAAACTTAATTTTACTTTGTATATAAAATTAAGGATACACGTTAACTTCCCATTGTAATCGGGGCCCTGGAGTTATAAAAAAAAAAACATTTTTGTGACATTTACAATACAAAATAGTAAGAGAACATAATATTAGAAACATAAAACACAGTATTATACACTATCTTTACAAAATATATTAATAATTATCACCATCAAAAGATTTAAGTAATATTTTTAATTGCGACGCTTTTAGATTTGCTGTTCGACTGATCGTTTTTTAGTTCCTCGGGCAGTTTATTGGGGAATAATGGCTAATATTTTTCAAACACTTTTTGCCGAACTTCGTTGAGCGAAATTTAGATACATGAAGATTGATTATAAGTATTGACTAGTTAGAACCGACTCGTCTTACATTTATTAATTTTTTCTATAGCCAATTAAAAAAAGTCGCTTTGGAAACGGTACTGGAACATCGTGTTCAATTTAACAAAAGACATGTTTTGAAATACAGATTCTTGGAAACAAAAAAGGAACATATTTAAATATATATAGTGTTCAATAATCTATTTTCCATTATTTTAAAAAATAATCATCTAATTTAGGCCTGTTATAGCAAAATACGACTTCATTATTTTATTTTAATAAGAGGTATATATCAAGTATTGGATTATATGTAGACCCATGTGACATCATCATCAAAAAATTATCAAAATAAACTAGTAAATATATTAAAACTAAATTGACAGCGCCATGTCGCCTTGACAAAGGAAAATGTTGTGATTAATTGAGACAGTTAAAATATATATTTTTTTTTGCATTTATAGAACAGTACGATTTGCGTATTTATTTATTTACGGACTTATTCAGTCCATTTAACAATGTTAAATACATTACTCTAAAATATATATACAGATACAATTGAAATAAAATACAACTAAAGAAAGATGCACTATCAGGTATGTGAATAAAGAAATGTAATTAAATAATTAAACTAGTAACGTTATATTGCATCGTAGAAAATAAAACTAATACCACAGAACAGCGCTATTACAAAGATTCTTATTCTCTTCCAATATTATTTTCGTACCTGACCTGCATCAAAATATTACTCCGAAGAAAACTCCCCTTTCGATTCTTTCTTTTCTATTTTCTTCTCTCTTCCATCTCTCACCACACTCATAATACCTCTATCTA
This sequence comes from Micrasema longulum, assembly GCF_059751315.1. NCBI lineage: Eukaryota > Metazoa > Arthropoda > Insecta > Trichoptera > Brachycentridae > Micrasema > Micrasema longulum. The sequence continues at coordinate 39,324 of NW_028278621.1, forward strand.
AGATAGAACCTACTTATGAATGTACTAGATGTACCCAAATTTATAGTTGTATATTTTTTGTGACACTAAAACACAAACGTGGCTTTCTCCGTTGGTAAGTGAAACTGAGTATATCGACTTTTTGTCTGTGGTCGATCCGTAAAACCATATGACTTTCTGTTTTTTTTAAAACTGTTTTCAAAGCAGAAATAAAGGAGACGGCTATGTTTAGATAGAATAGTATGTTAAACAACATAAGCTATCATATTAAATAAAAATCTCAAAAATGACGGTGGCTGGAAATAGCCACATTCACATTCATATTTATCGAAATATTTGTACATAACCGCTTACCGGCTTTTCTATGTCGGCCGGTATCGAAACGTACCCGTTTCTTTGTCAAGACTAATTACACTAACATTGATATCTTACTATAACTACATATCCATTATAGTAGTTACACAAAAATATAAACCAGCGTGCTGATGGAATAATTTATAAAAAATCGTTGAAAACTCGCCAGATAGCGGATGAACGGTCGAATATTGCGTTTTGCTGGTTCGCGGGATTTGGTGTTGCTATGCGTTATCTTAATTTACTCAACCACCGAACCCCAATACAAATTAATGCAATTAACCTACCTTGTACTGGGATTCTTCCAACCTTAATGTTCGAACTTCTCTTTCGCGGCAGGCTCTATCAGGTCCTGTGCTTAGATCGACACTTGTCGATTTCTTGATTATTCATTAATGCAATAACACGACACTGTAGATTGGAATGACTTATTGATAGCTAAAATAAATTGTTAACGATCGCGCTGGAAACATCAAATCACACGTACATACGGTTAGAGTACGGTTGTTATTGGGCCGGAGAGAAAAATATTGTACCCACAGTAGGATAATTATGACATTCCCACTGGGGCTCAGTAGGTAGCAATAAATTTAACACGGCATCCTACAAGTAAATGTGCATTACACATATACATAGTACATGTGACGCAACTGTCAAATGTTTATGGTTTATTTACTGTAAGTAGTTATCGATGTGCAACACGTTTATCATTGTTACAGTTTATTAATATAATTTGGGTTTTTTGAATCCCCGCAGTCAAGTGACACCGTGTCGAGTAGATGAAGTAGCAATTCCCAGCCATATCCCACTGTGGATCGATGTCCCAGGAAGTTTCCTCCGGCAATCTTCTATTTCTTATGAAACTAGTACTCATATCTAATGCAGATTACTTTCGTAATCCAATAAAGTGATTCTTCAGACTCCTGTTTTAAAATAGCGCATGTTTATTTTCGTGTTCTCTATCATCGTATCGTATCGAACATTCTGGGCTTAAAATTAGTATGGATTTTTTAAACTGTGTTTAACTTGTGTAAACTTAAAATTGAACGGACACAGCAGCCTATCGAGGGTGCGGCGGTGAACCCGACTTGAACACGTGCCGCGAATACCTCAGGAGAGTCTTAACCTTAGCCACGTTCCCGAGAGTGCTGGCATTGGACCTCCTGGAGGCGTCTGGTGATATCCGCACTTAGAAACGAATGTGAAAAAGCAGAAGATTAATATTATATATATTGTTTAAATGTGTTGTTTTTTTTTTTAATTAATGAGAGTTGCTTATTTTTCCTCGCTTATTATTTACAAGACTTATGTTTTTTTCAATTCAATGCAATTCAATTAATTTATTTTAAATATAACATATAAATTACAAACATATATTTAATACGTACATATTATAAAAAATAAAAAAATACATGAAAGAGACTCATGTCAAAGTAGTAGGAGAATCCTGCTCCGGAAAACCCCTTCGGATACATGGAACAGATAAATATCCAGAGCGATGTTGTTCAGCATAGCGGTACCCCTTCCAACAGGCATAACCATAGGCAGGTTGGCCCTGTATATTGGAATATGAAACAATCTATGCTGGCGTTGTCTTAGGTAATTATCAGGAACATACAAACCAATGCTCATCATAATCTCAGAATTATCGATCATACCGCGCAACAATCGATAAAAATGTGTAGTCAAATACACATTCCTTCTAGTCTCTAAACTGTCGTAGCCATGCATACCCTGAAAAAACTCGGTCGGGTAGAGCCAAGGATAATACCCGCACTCTCTCAAAAATGTAGAGATATCTCAGAAACTTCTAGAAATTTGTAGAAGCGGTTCCACGGTATCACTTGGTATTGAGTACAGAGTACAGATCATATAGCCCGGGGGTCCACGATGTGCTTGCAGTAACTTCATTATATACCAGAAAGTTAAGGGAACTGTGGGACAGCTTTGCACCCTGCTGGAAAGTTAAATCAAACTAATTTTAACTTTCTAGCGACACTCGATGAACTTACGACGAATTTAATTAAACGTGACTCTTGTACATCGGAATTATTCGTGCATGCAGAAATTGTAGTGTTTTTATGCGAACGGTTCTATAAGTTCTATAAGCATATTTACATTCTTATTTATTACGTTTACCTCAAGAGCCCTATAATATAATACAATATGTTTTTCTCCCAATAAAAATATCTTATTTTATTAACGATGTTTTGCGAAACTTTAAAGAAACATTCCTTATGGTAAATTGTTTTTTTACGATTTTTTGCTGTTGTAAATATTTGTTGATTTGATTGTTGCAGTACACGAATAACTTTGTGGTTATTCGTGTACTGCACAGTATTCATGTACAGTAGAACTCCATTTACCCAAACTCCAGTCATCCGGATTGCCAAACATCCAGATCGTTATCAGGAAATAAAAATAAACCAGACGTTTTTAATTTTAATTTAAAATGTACAATTAACTTTGCTGGGCATGTTTAAGTAAGTTTTTAATGTAATTCCAACTCGCTGTAATATTTCAAAAACAATCATATCTGGCACTCATTAATCTGGATGATTGAAGTTTTTCAAAATTATTACAAAAATATTTGATTTTTAATTACTTACTATTTCTCTAAATTCCGACCGGTTTCGAAGCTACCTCGTAATTAAATAAATAATAAATGGTTAAAAACATATTTTTTAATATTTACTATAAATACTAGACAGGTACAACCGCTTTGTAGCGAGAATTCACGGACAGTGTATACTTGTAATGCTGTATTAAATATACTCCAGGAACTCAAGCAATAGTTATTCCCACGTATCGTAAATATTTAGTGCAGGATATTGTTCTTATTTATCAAACTTTTTCAAAGATGGTGGATAATTAAACTTGTAGTATAATATTGTTATATGAAACATTAGTTTATGATTTTCTTGTTACATTAATCCTTTAAAATATTTAGTTTTTTTTTTTTTTTTTCTAACCCATATAACACAAAGTATTTTACAAGTGTAATACGTTGAATTACATTTCCATGAGTTACAACAACTCAATTCGGGACAAATAATATTAACATTTAGAAAATACATACAACACAAAATTTAATTGTTTGTAACTTCTACCGAATGTATTATATAATTTTTAGGCTGAATTTTTGTTTCTAAATCTTGAGTAGAAAGTAATATATGTTTGTTAAAAATAATTAATCAAGCCAAATATGTTTTTAATAAATTGTAAGTTTTTTACCACCTACTTGTTGAAAATGGCCCCCAAAATTGAAATATATGATTGAGTGAAAAAAAAATTTACCTAAAAAAACTTTTACATTTAAATCGTCAAAAGACCATGTCGACCTTTCTAATTACAAAAATCTTATTTCAAAACGAACTTCTCATGCAAATTAGTCGAAATAGTACGTTTTACCCAAATCTCCCACCTTTACCAAACACGGGTGCTAATGAAAAGGTAAATGTGTACAAAGCGGTTAGTTATCGTATTTACTCTCGCCTCTGTCTAAATTCCTGCTAAAATTTCCTATTTTTGCCCAACATTTCCAATATAAACCGAGTTAAGAGATATTAAATGCGGTAATACTGAAGATTTACAATGCTAGTATTGGTGAATTAAAAAAATGGGGAAGGCCTAGAAGACGTGGCATGACCAAAATCAACAAATACTTGAAGATGTTAAAGTCAGAATAATCGGCGTGTGTGCATGAGACCATTTGTATGAATGTAGGGAAATGTATGTTTACAAAAACAGAGTTGTGTGGCGTTATATCCTTTCTGCCTACCTCTACAGGAAAACGGCATGATGGTCTTCTTGTTGTTTGTTTGACTGCTTAACATTTAAATTTTCGTGTTAATATTTAAATTTTACAATATTTTAAAGACGACAATTTTTTGGTCACTCGACAAGCGATATAAATCTATAGTGGAATGGCAAAAGGGTATGTACGAGGTGTGTTCAAAAAATAATGGGAATTTTCATTTGTGGAAAAAAAGAAAATATCCAATCGTATACATTAATGTTGTCGCCTTCATAATAGTCCCCATTAGATATTATGCACTTGTGCCAGCACTTCTTCCAATCCTCGAAACACTTCTCAAACTCGATCTTTGTGATAGCCTGTAGGTCTTTTAGCGATGCGCTTTTAATGTCATCTATGCTTGTAAAACGACGGCTTTTTAAGGTCATCTTTATTTTCGGAAATAGGAAAAAGTCACGCGGAATCATGTCTGGCGAATATGGAGGCTAGGGTATCGTTACAGTATTGTTTTTGGCCAACAATTCATAAACTAGCAATGAAGTGTGAGCAGGTGCATCATGGTGCAAAAGCCATGAATTGTTTTGTCACAAATCCGGGCGTTTTTTTCGGATTGCTTCACGCAAACGGCGTTGAACTTGTAGGTAGTACTCCTTATTGATCGTTTACCTCGTGGCGGGAATTCATGATGCACTATGCCATTCAAATCGAAGAACACAGTGAGAATCACCTTCACGTTCGACCGCACTTGTCGTCTTGAGTTAAGTCGAGTCTTTTTCGGTCTTGGCGATCCAGAATGCCTATACTGGGACTATTGAGCCTTAGTTTCGGCGTCATATCCATAAACCTACGTTTCGTCTCCTGTTATAACACGTTTCAGTAGTTCTGCATCGTCGTTGACTTCATTTAGTGACACCTGAGCAACTTCTATTCGCCGCTGTTTGTGTTCAAAATTCAACAATTTTGGAAGAAATTTTGCTGCCACACGTTTCATACCCAAAAGATTCGAAAAAAATTCATGACATGAGCCAATCGATATGCCAACATCATCAGCGACTTCTCTGATTGTGATTCGGCGATCGTTTATAACCATTTCATTTACTTTTTCCACGGTTTCATCGGTTGTTGATGTGCTGGGGCGTCCGGGCCGTTCGTCATCTTCAACGTCTTCACGGCCACCTTGGAAACGCTTATACCACTCGTAAACTCTTGTTTTACTCATAACAGACTCGCCATAGGCCTCTGTTAACATTTCATACACTTTGTTACATTTTTTACACAAAATATTTGATACGTATCCTTTCTATCTTTGATCCACTTTTTTAACAAACGAAAATCGCTGAGCTCATAAAAACACGTCCAAACTAAGCGGCTGCCACAGACAAAGTAAACAATCAATACAGCTGAAAATTTTAGCATACTTCAGTGGTATGTATACCAACATAACATTTAAATTAACAATCGGACTCTCCAAACCCGCGAAATTTAAAAATTATTTGTATTTTCTGAACACACACCATAATAGAACACCCCAAGAGAGACCTTATTCATAATAGCATACACGCAAACCAATACACCACGAAGTGCAATGAATTTTGTAAATTGTACAGGACAAGCAAATAATTATTTTTAATTCCATAGCTTTAAGCGTGAAAAGAACAAATGAACCCCGTATTTTAAAATGGCGTTTGTGAAAGATGCTCTAGAAAGATACATTGTTTTGGCATATGAAAGAGCATCAGATTTTATCGTGTTTGGTCAAAATGTCTGTTTTGGAAAAAGTGACAGATATACCTATTTTTACTGCACGGCTTAATTCAATGTACATCTCAATTCACTATACATCTCGTTTATCTTTAAACAATAATATGTAATCATATAGGCACAGATGTTTTGCTTTGTCAACCCAACGATATTCGCTTACGTCAAGTTTCACCGCGTTAATCACTCTGATATAATGATCTGTCCTGTGAATGAATTTGCGTAGGTGAAGAATATTGCGTGATTTTAATACAAACATACCAAATAAATGTTTGTTTCTCTCATAAATACGTACGCAGGTGCGTGTTGCGAAACTGAGTCGAAAATTAAGCTCGATACAGTCCGTCAAAAAAACAATAAAGACATACCTGTACGTAGCTCAATCACAAATAACTATCGACGTGATAATAATTTCTCACCATGGTTGTTTGCTTCTCACCATGACGCCGACGAACTATTTCTGGATGTAAAAGTGTTGCCATAGGAGGAAAGCCACGAGATCTCCCGCGCCCTCAATAATTATGTTCTGTTATTTTTTGACAAACTATATCTAATTGATTAGCCCATTTCGAACGTGTGTAAAAAACCACACGGCCCGAAATTTTATTATTATTTATTTAATGGCAGGTAAACGCATTAAACAGTACACAATGAGGCCGACTAATCTCCACTAGAACTCCTTCTGAATATTTTTTTAAATACAAAATATTTAAATAAATGTCCATCCACCCTAATTTAACCGAGTCGTTTGGATTTGGACGGCACGTGCAAAATCGGCCATTTATTTAAACTATGTAGGTTTTTTAAAAATCTATCATGAACAGACTTTTTACGGGGCAAAGAACTTAGAGGAAACACGGTCTCATTTTTCTTCATACAAACGTATTCCCGTTTTTTTTATTTATATTATGACACTAGCACAATTATTTTTTACTCACTATTGATATTTACCATTGGCATGTTTCTTTTCTTTTTTTTTGACAAATTGTTGATTATGGGCAATATTTTGGGCTAGTCCAAACTTTTGTAGACAATGACTGGATTTAATCTCACAGGGAATCGTTAATATTAGCAAAAAGGTTTTTCTATCTTTTTAATTTTTATATTCCCTTAAATGATTTATTTTTTTACAAAATATGTTAGCGTGATCATTGTATGAAACTACTGTGTATAATATGTACAATGTACATGTATGCTTTATGTGCTATTTTTCTTTTTTCGTTTATCTACTGTATATTATTTGAAGTGTTTATTTATACACACTATGTACTTTTTGTATAGTAAAAAGCACTACGTGCCTTTTATATGTATAAATAAATCAATATTAAAACAGATATTATGAAGAACATTTTGGCTAACGGAATATAGAAGTCTAGGCATCCACGGCATATATATATATATATATATTATGTTCAAATATAGGCGGAATGTGTAACTTTGTGTAACTACACAATGTGTAACTTTCACCATTCTGCCTATATTTGAACATATATATTCCGTGGCCACTTAAACCAGCCAATGACAGGTCATAAGTCCTGTAAATGCCTAGACTTCTACTAGATATTCCCTTCGCTAAAATCTTCTTCATCTCAGTTTATCATGTTTATTATGGGAACTACAACCATCCAAAAACCCCTAAAAGCGCCAATTTTTATCCGCTGTCTTCAGACGTGCGGTATACATGCAAGATAATTAGTTTTGCGCAGACGCGCCTTTGCGTTCAGAATACCACCCCTTATACTATTTCTTCAAAAAAGAATGACAACCGACTCGGTTCAGTTTTGCGGTGCGGAAAACGGGACAAGTAAACGTCGATTTTGTTGATTTTATTTAGGCTTAATCAGTCCGATATGCAGTTGTCGTTTTCGCACATATCGGGGAGGAATTTGCGAGAAAGTGACAAAAAACCAATGTTTATATACCTACTCATTAAAATCAACTGCCACACATATCCTCTTAACATCATTTGACTCTGTATAATTCGCTGTTATCAGTTCTCTTATTATACTCTAGCTATTTTTAAAGATTTGCTTTAAGTATGAATGAGTATGTTTGTTATATTCTCGCAAGTAAAACTGTGTAAACAATGTAAATCGGTGGCCATAACATCGATAATCATAAATATATTTCTGGGCTGCTATTCTGAACGCTTTTATAGCGCGGTGTATCCCGTATTTAGGTCGTAAATATGCGATATAAAAGTGTTCAGAATTCGAGCCCGGGGCCGCGATTACAAAATGTATCTTCATCGGTACATATCGAGACGGTATTAAGTTAAATCGATTTTCATGTACGAAAATGAGTATATTTTCATAAAATTTTATCGTATTTCGCCAGTAACCTGGAATTGAACATGTTTAGAAAAAAAAGTAAAATATGTTGTATTTTTCATACAGAAAACTACCTTTACTTTGTTGATAAAATTAAGTTTTCTGTATGAAAAGCAGAATATGAATACATTTTTTTTTCTAATCTTGTTAAATTATAGGTTTCCGACAAAGATGCTTTTAATGTTCATGCAAACACACTCATTTTCGTACTAAAATATCGATTTTTCTATGTAGACTTTTCTATATGGAACATAACTCTATTAACCTCCCATTGTAATCGGGGCCCTGGTATTTCTTTAAGTTAGGGTCAAAGCACCAGTAAATGACCACCCTTCAGTAAATGACTATTGGTTAATAAAACACAATATAATAAGAATTGCTACATGTGTCCAGTCCAAAAACTTTTTAGAAACTATGACAAAAGCAGTAGGCGGACACATCTTTTGGTAAGAAACAAATCTATCAGTTTTGAACTTTGAGTTGTCAAAAGGTAATAGTGCGTCTTTCCGTTATTGTTCTGAAATTAATAGTGTTTTTATAAGGAAAGGTGTGGTAAGTGTTTTATTTGATGCTATTTCTTATGCAATTCTCTGAATATATCCATATTCTAATGTGTTAGGGTGTTTTATAATGTTATGATGTAACTAAATCTGAGTATTATTTTTAATGGGGTAGTAGTGGTCATTCACTGGTGATTCTGCTATTTTTGGAGTAATATTAATTATAATACTCGTATTTCAATTAAAAAGTAAAAGTACTTAGAAAAATGAATGTGTTTTTTATTGTTTTCTTTTATTTGGTACGCTTAAATAATGAAATGTATACCTTTAATGTGGATTTCACTACAAGCTGAACCCTAAACGGTCATTCATCAGTGCTTTGACCCTATATTGAATCAATATTCTCACATTATTTTCATTTCTTGGGTCATGAAATGCGTAGATATTATGTTTATAAAAAGAGCGATGTTATTTGTTAGGAAAAAAATTGGCGAGTAATTTAGGATTCCGGTCACAGAATACGAAATATTAACGCTTTACAACACACATCCATACTCCATACATGGACGCCGAGTAAAATGAAGTTATTATCCAAGCGCGACATACTATGAAGCTATAAAAGTTTTCAATAAGAAACTCCGCTGCTCCCTCTACATGAGCAATAATCCTAATCCTTTTTACTACGCTCTTAAATATTTATTATAGTAACTCTCTTGCTGCGGATCAGCGCCACTGTTTTGTATATCCGTATTTTCGCGGGCGATGACGTCACGCAGGTCTAGCATTTATATTCCGACTCTTTCACTCTCGCGCTGTTTGGGTATCATCGTACTTCACTCTCACCTAGTTGCCACCGAATTACCCGCGCACGCGCTCTACCTCGTTGGACAAATAGTTGCCACATCTTGTAGCGGTATTCCTTTATTTTATTTTAATTTATTGAAAAAAAATAAAAATGGTTTCTGTGACGTACGGTGTGTAGACTAATATTAATCATGTTATGATTTTTTGTTTGGTATATTAATGAATAATTTTTACAAACATATGAATGAGTTATAAACATTTTACGACAAAATGAAATAATAAGTAAGCTTGGTGTGAGATTTCATTATCCTCTGTTGTAATCTAAAAAAATCACCCGTTTTAATATAAAAAATCATCACTTTTAATGTAAAAAAATATATTTGTTTTCATCTAGCAAAATCACCTTTTTTTATATTGAAAATATCGTGTGTTTTAATAAAAAAAATCGTCCGTTTTAATCTAAAAATCATTTGTTTTAGTCTAAAAAATCATTTGTTTTGATCTCAAAAATCATGTTTTAATCTATAAAAATGCTTGATAGTAAAACTGAGTTTAAAAGATTATGTTTAACGCACTACGATGTGTGGTTTTTTAGTTAAATATTTTTTTTTTAATATCGCAAACACAAACAATTCATTCAGTAGTCTAAAGAAAGTCAACAATTATTATATAAAACGTTATCATCATTCCCTTTTCGCACCTATTGGTGCATAGGGAACTGCATTGGTACACTTATCGCAGCGTATCTTGATCATTTTTGTTACATGAAAGTAAGATGATAAATCTTACGCTTCCGGTACCAGTCCGGGGACTAAGAAATATTCTAGTGTGAAAACACCCTTCAATCATGTCGGGAATCGAACCCGAGACCTCTTGCATGGTAGGCAAACGCGCTGACCACTATACCACGAAGCCAAAATACTATTTAAATATTTTTAATTAATTTGTTGAATGTATTGAATTTTTTTTAATGTGTTTGTATTTCTTACTTTCTTGGTAATGTTTTACACATTTAGGCTCCGCAATAATCACTAAACGGATAAAGTACAAAATTGTACATGAAAATATAAACAAGTATGATTCTGTAAAATTTCTTAGTAAAATAAGACCAAGCTCAAGACGCAAGGTTGTTTCAAGTTCAGTGCCATAGAAAACTGCATATAAAAATGTTTTCTAACGCGTGGTAAAAACTAGAGCATTAAATTGTGCGGCGAAGTTTCTTGAAACTTAAAAAAAAATAAATGAAGAAAATAATAAAAATTAACTACTTTAAGTGACTAATTACTCAAGTCAACCAATAATATAATGTTGTGATCGATTTCCGATTTACGGGAAGCCAATAAATCAAGCAGCAGAACTCATCGAAGTGAATTATTTAACTCATATAAGAAATATCATTAACAAATCTCTTAAATTCTTTTGATTTGTTAATAGAGCAACATCCTATTTTGAAAACACATTAACTCTATAGACACTTTACTGCTCATTGGTTTGTCCCATTTTTTTTATATTTATTATTTATTTATTTAGTTCTATGTATTTACATAGTCTAATATAAATTTACAACACAATATTTACATATATACTTATTCTAACATTATTTATCACTATTATACACTGTATCCTAATTTATAATATTAACTGTTTCATATGTACATTTTCATTAATTATATTCACTATTTACACTATTTACTACCTAATATTTTTCACATATATACTTTTTACATTTAATTTTAAATATATTTACATTAATTTCATTTTTTATGCTTTCTGGCATTTCTTCAAATAGTTTTATTCCCTTGTACATAAGGCAGTTCTGGGACATTGCTTTTGATTTTTTTTCCAGTCTTATATTTTTAGATCCTCTTGTTGCATAGTTATGAAAGAACTCATTATTTTTTAGTTTATTTTGAAAATATCTCGGAACTATTCCTTTAATAATTGATTGATTGATTTTTGAATACGCCTCCGTAATATATGTTACTCGTATAAATCGCATCGAATCAGTTCAGCATAAATATATAAGAAAAATTGCGTACAAACTAGGAATCACAAGAGATAACTATTCCGACATGGAACTTTTCCTTAATATATCCCGTATATCACAACGTCGATTTAATGCAGATTTAATTTGCATGTTTAACATTTGTTTATTTATTTTTTTAAAGTTTATTTGATGCCCCGACTATTCTCCTACAAATATATCTTAATGTTCCTTCCCGTAGACTCGGAAATAATGAAATTATGTTCCTCGGTCATCATAAGACTATTTATGGTTTCTGTGCGACCTACCCAAAATGATTAGATTTGTAAATGAAAATCAAGATCTAAATTATTTTGATGGCAAATTTTTATTTTTACAAATAAACTGAAACGACATTCCCAATAAATTGACTGTATATTTGTTTAATTAACACGGATTCCATTATGCCTGTCTAATGATTAACTTGTCTTTGCTTTTCTTTGTTGTATTGCTATTATTTGTTACTGTATTATTATTGTTTTTTTTCGTTGTATGATTTGTTTAAATTGTACATTGTCCGTAAATTTGTTAAATATTTTTTTATTTTAAATAAAGAACTTGTGACATCACACGCGAAATATTTTCAAAGTTACACTATTTTAAAAATCATAGCGCTGATGTACGATAAATAAAAGTTTTTTTAAAATGTCTAATACCCGTATGCAGAGACAAACCTTAAGGTGAGAAAAGTACATTCTATTGTCTTCACCTTCGGGTTATTCTCTGTTTTTGAAATTAAAATGTACTTTCCTCACCTTAAGTTTTGTCTCTGCATACGGGTATTAGTTTGACGGTCAATTAACAAATAAAAGAAAATCGTTGAACTTTCGCATTATACCTACATATATTGTAGACCTGGCAACACCACGCCGTGGAGGTAAAGTGACGTGGAGGGGGATCATTTACTGCGCACTGGCGCGATGAAATAACAAACTTCAACTGTAGTTTTGTCTGTCTATTTACCTACCAACTTTTTGCGGGGGTTGATTTATGTTTTTTCATTTTCGTAGTGTTAACAGAAACGAGCAATTTTTCTTTTGGTTTGCAGTAATAGAAAAATATCATGTTTTTTTTTTACAATTATTAAGTAATAGGGGTGTATACTTTCGAGTCAAAACTTTTTTTTCTACTTTTTTTAATATTTTTTAATTTATAGTTTTGAATTCCCGCGAAAACGGCCATTGCATTGGCCACGCCCCTTTTTTAGGTGACGGCGTTTTCAAAAACGTATTTAGGTACAGTCCGTACAAATCTTTGATAACCTTTGCTTTATGCGCGCGTAATAATAAGTTTTCATATAAATCATTCTTGTGTGCCTACTAGCCCAAATATTTTTTTGTACATTTACTTTAACAGAAGGGCACTGTATATAGATTGTATTATTTTAGTATTTTTCAAATCCAAACCTCATAAATGCATCCGACAATGCTCGCGCACATACAAAAAATACACGCCTTTTTATGGTTCTAACCCTTACCCCCCACCCTATCTAGCTCACCCCTTTATATTGAATACATTATAATATTGATGCCAATTTTTCTAAACCCGGTGCATTTATTGCTGATTCTATAAACGTATGCCCTTACTTACAAACCTGTTATAAAGTTACGCGTAGACATAGTGTAGAATAAGGATGAGAATACCGTCCTTATTGTACTGGTAGTATACCTAGGCGTTACTTTATACCAGGTTTTGCCGTGAATGTTTTTTTTTTTTCGTCCACCAAATATTTACAAGCGATAATAGGTTTACGTGTTAAAATATCACATTTAAAAATACGTTTCGTAAATTAGTGTTAGGCTTCATTAATCATTGCTACATTTTCAAACCAATTTATAAACATATTGTAATAATGACGCTTATTACGTCATTTACTTTTATTATTTTTAAAAGTACCTTTTTTTGGTTATTACCGTCACTATTCGTTTTTTGTTTTAAATAATGTACAGTGACATTTAAAAAAATAAATTTATTACCATCATTTCATTTCAACATGTAATGGTGCATAGGGCACTGCATTGGTACACTAACCGCGGCGGATCTTGTAATTTTTTCTCACATGAAGGTATGATGATCAGTCTTACGCTTTAGGTGTAAAAACTTTTTTTAGATAAATGTTTCTTGTCAACCACATCGGAAATTAAACGTGCTGACCGCGGGGCGGACTTATGTATACATGTATTTTTATCTGCAATAATATAAATATATTTTTTTAAATGAATATTCCTGTTCTTAATATTTACCTATATATTTCAATTTTCAGGCCATTTTATAAAAGTCGTAAATAACTTGTGCTGGAAAAATGTGAGCCTCGGACCTTCGATCTAAAAGTTCACAACCACAGGATCAGAAACCGGTTCGAAATACTTATTTATTAAATTTTCATTTTTAAAAAAGGATATTTTTGGGATTGCTTTTTCTTTTCAATTTCTTAACACTAAAGGTCTCCAGTAAAAATACGCAAGTGTATACGCATTTGTGCGTTTGGCTTCTCATTGTGATGAATCGAAACATATTTATTTGACTACATTCGTATTTGCGTGCAATGCATGTCCCTTGAATCTGGGTGAAGAGAAAACATCACAATAAAAGCTTCACTTATCCTTTCACGCGCCTTTTGTGCAATTCGAGAGGGAAAAAATTCTGCTCATGACAGCAGCTGTCACACAATTCCACCGCGAACCGCTCAGCCGTCGGCTTCTGTGCGCGCGCAACTTATCGGTCACCGCCATACTTGTACTACTGTACACTGCACAGCTGCTAGCCAGAAAAGGGTTGAGCAAATATAACTGCCGCGCTAAAAGGAGCGAATTAAATTCAAACTGCGTCTTGAATGCTCGCTATTTTACGTTGACTTTTTCATTACCGTCACAATTTCCCGGGTGTTTTTATTGGCTGTTTGTGTCAGCGCGCTCGGCGAGGTCTGCGCGCGAAACACTTTTAATTTTAGTGTTTTGCCGACTCGCCGCCAGGGTGGACGTGTTCGCGGCATTTTTCCGCACCGGTGTTCGATTATTGCGGTGCATTCGTGACAGACGGCCGCTCTTTTTCCTTCTGTCACCCTGTTGCTCCTGCTGCCAGCATTGCGTAATATGCCGGCCTTACTGATTCTACCCGAAGTACGATATTAAGACGGCACTTCAACCGTACGATAATAATAAACAAAAAAAACTGTTTTTGAATATTTTCCCGCTGTGCAAAACTTGTGACGTGAGTTCTGTGGTATAAATATGATATAAAATCAATGTTTATTTTGTTCGATCGTTTTACAGTGATATTTTATTTTGTGTCTGTGTTCACAGCGGATCCACACGTGGGTAATAAGCCTATGCAACATTGAATCTTACTGTTGTAAAGATAAAAGGTAGGAAATGCAATGCTCAAATTATGCATCCTTTGAATCGTTATCTATGTGAAAATGTTATTGTTAATTTGTTACTTCGCGATGCGAGTTAAACGCGGCTGAACTGTGATATAATTAGCCCGCAGGTACAAAAACTGATAATGTAAATAGCGGCGAATGATTATTTATAAATATCGTTTGCGAAATTATCTCGTAAACGTCGGAAGCGATGTGAAGTTCTCGGTGTTCTGTTGTGTAAAAATAATATTGACTCGAGCACATCTTTTGGCGGAACCGTTTTAGGGTTTCATCTCCGAAGATGTTTGCCAAGAATTGCGCACTATTTATTATTTTAACTCGAGAATATTTACTTAGTTAACGCACGTCTCAATTTATTGTGTATTCGTGATTATATTCGCGATAATTATTATTTCTACAAACGACGGCTGAGTGGTAGTGAAATTTCGATCTAACGAATGTTTCACTTCGAAAGGGACATCTTTAAAATACACATTTGCATAACGCTATTTTGGCATCTCGTTTTTATTCACGATTAAATTAATTTATGTACCCACCTAATTGAAATATCAAAGGCCATGATTTCTACTCGTATATTCGTCGCCTACAATAAAAGAAAAATAGCTCAATTTCGAATATTTTTTAGTATGCTTACTCACATTTTGTTTTATTTGAATTGTTTATTGATTTTAACATGTTACAACAGAGATGAAGAACATTTTAGACAAGGTAACATAGAAGTCTAGGTATCTACAGGGCTTATGACCTGTCATTGGCTGGTTTAAGTGGCCATTTTACACGCTGTGTAACATTCACTATTCTGCCCATATTTGAACATCTATATTCCTTCAATTCTTTAATCTGTTGATGTTTGTGAAGTTAAAGAGCTGAAACCTTTATTTATGCGAGTGAAATTCAACTAATTTAATTATTTCACTTACATACTAGGCAACACCTGAATTTAAAAAAAAATTCAATTTCTATACTTCTTAATGGACCAGGTGGATTTATCAACAATAATTTGAGTTTGTCCAAATTTTTGTAGACAAGGACTGGATTCAACTCCATTGGGAGCTGTTAACATTAACATATTACAACAGATGTGAAGAACATTGTTTTTCATATCTGTGTGTTCTTCACCTTCACCTCTGTTGTAATATGTTAATGTTAACAGCTCCCCAGGGAGTTGAATCCAGTCCTTGTCTACAAAAATTTGGACAAACTCAAAATATTGTTGGTTTATTGATTTGTTTGAAGTAAATTATTATCAACTTTACTTTTTATATTTATAACTTTTTTTTTTATTTGAAAATTTATTTATAAACCCTTACGGATTATTACAAGATAAGATATTCTTTCGTTAATTATCTTTTATTTGTCATCTTAGATATTTTGTTTCTTTTTTACTTTTTTGTTGTTTTTTTTTATATTTTACTTTCACTGATTTGTTTAGTTTGAATTATTTTACTATATTCCATATTTAATATAACACAATGAATTGTTCACTCCTGTGTTATTTCTGTTAAACTTTTTATTGTAAAGGGTTCTTTGATCCGTTGATGTATAAACAAACAATTCGCGAAATTTACATTGAATTGTAAAATTAAGACATAATAGCGCCTCTTTGAACAAGCAACTGCGAATATCATATTTTATTTTCAGAATAGCAAACCTGTTTGATTTGCTTTGTGGAAATGTAAAAGGTAAATTCGTGGGATATTAGAATTGATCAGTATGAACATTTCAATTCTGAATATCAGTACGTACAATATGTACGTAAGGATGAGGCCACTGTTTTAATTCATTTGCTTAAAATGTTTAAATTGTTCGCTTAATATTCGAGATAAGTCATTCAATTTACAGGTATGATTCTCTAACAATAAATGTGACGAAAACTAAACTAGCAATCATTTTTTTAATAACTCGCGCCTTTAAAAAAAAAAATACCAGTATCCTTAAGTACATACGTCTCTATTTTTACTGATTATGTTGGTAGTCTGCATTACACAAAAAATATAATTTTTTAGTTTGACAGCTGACTTCTAGACGGCTTGTTTGTTTTGAGGCAAATTCCTGTCGTTCTTATAAATTATATTTAAGGCATGTTTTAAATATACTTTAGTTTCAGTACTGCAGAACAGCGTTAATTTGGTATTTTAAGTACCATAGAACTAATTACCCACTAACTAACTCTAAATGCTTTTCGGTGGGACACGTTTTTTTATGACATTTTTATTTTAAACTTTTACATATTATATACATTTATTTATTAACTTTTAACAGTCACTTTTATTAGTATTTATTTAGTTCTTTTTTTATCAATTATCTTCCATGTTGATAATGTTTTTTTTTCATGAATTTTGTCATTAATTTATCAGTTTGACATCCAGTTCATTGAAAATGATCGATCTTATGTATCTTTCAAATATATATTTTTAAAATGCTAAAAAATTTCAGCGATTTATCAAAATATTTTTTTAACCGCAGAAATTAATTCAGGTTTGAAAGGGTCAAATTAAATGACTTGCATGTTTACTTACGCACCGCGTATGTTTCCATAATTATTACTTTGTAAAGTTTTATTCTAATGCCGTAACAATAAACTGAGTCCCGACTATCTACATTTTTTTTCCGTTCACCTTTGCAATGAGGAACTTCAGCCCTACGGTAAATTGGACACAATAATTGTTTTCTTGCGCGTTTTCTTGGTAAAAATTAGATAGTTCTTGACAAAGTACGAAAAAAAATATAAATAATATTTTAATAAAAACGCACTACTTTGAACGACGTCACTGGTTCATATGAACAAACTTATTTTATGAGAGCGATGCAGGATATCCGGTTTGCTTTCCGTAAGCGAACTAATCGGGAGAAATGACAGAGAAGAATCTCTGACGTCAGAAATGCAAAACTTTAAAAAATCATAGCGCTGATAATACGGATACATAAAAATTAAAAAAATTGGCTTAGTTAAAAAACACTGAACTTCCTAATTTTCCTGCAAAGACTTACGGACGAGAAACTTATCTTTTTAATTAACAGTTAAAAACTTGGTAAATAAAGTTTTGATTGTTGTCTGTTCTTGTAGTTGCCTCTTCTGCTCTGCAATCTGTTCATCGTTACGTAAATAAATTATTTTAATTATAAAAATAATTAAGCAATTTATCTTATGTAAAATATAACATGCATGTAAAGATCCGTTCGTGGTACATAACGGGGCTGGTGTTGTACGTAAATAAACTAATTATATCTGGTTATAATCTCGTTTGATTTCCCAGTCAAAAACAATTAGATACTTTTTGGTAATGTATCTAAAACAAAACACGAATATTGAATTTTAATTCTACTCTATTTTTTTATATATACAAGAGGGTATATCGAGTTTTATTTTTAAAATCAAAAGCTTTGTTCCAAAAACGTAAAAAATTCTTAAATACGAAGTCTCTGTAAAAACTAAAATATGTTACCACGGGAAACATGATATCAAAATGACATGAACAGACTACAAAGACAGCGAGATAAAATATTAAAGTTTGTATTTGACCTACCCTATCTAACAGCAACTAAAGAACTTTTAAAACAAATTAAGCAATTACATGTAACTAAATTCTTTACACTAGAATCCTTAAAAATTATTCATAAATTAGCCACTGATGTATTTGTAGACGAAGAACTAAATCTTGACGAAGAACTAAATCTTGACACAATACGAAAATATCAGAAAAATATCAAATACAACCTTCTAAAACGAGACAAGGACAATCGAGACTAATAAACCATGGACTAAAATTATACAATAAACCACCAGACAAAACTAAACAAAAGATTAGGACAACTTTTACAAAAGATGTCAAAAATATTATCATAAACAGTAGAATGTGAATTTTAAAAGTAAAAATGTTTTGTTAAATTTATGTTATGTAAGGGTTTATCAATGAATTTTTAAAAATATGTATATGTACATACAGGGTGTTCTTAAAAATATGTACATACAGGGTGTTCTTTAAACCCTGTTACATCCAAAACCACGCTGATCAGCATAGGCAAGAAGACATATAACCCTTTTTAAAAAAATTAGAACGAAGAAATTTTGTAAAAATAAAATATTAAATAAAAAACAAATGGTTGCTTACTTCTGCGGGTGCGGCCGTGCGGTTGACGGTGTATCAAACTCCCCCCTCGTTTCTCCCCTGCAGAAGTAAGAAACCATTTGTTTTTTTCTATATTTTATTTTTTTAGATTTAAGTCGTTCTAAAAATTTATTTTATTGTGCTAATATGTCTTCCTGCTCATACTGATAATCGTGGTTTCGGATGTGATAGGGTTTAAAGAACAATCTGTATATATATATTGTGACGCGTTTCATCTTGTCAGGACATTTTCAAACTAGACTAGAGTTTAAAACTAACTAGATTTTGAAAATGTCATAATAAGACGAAATGCGTCACAATATACTTACCCTCTTGTACGTTAAAAAGTAGAATCAAAATTCAATTAACGTGTTTTATTTTGGATACATTGCCAAATTTAATATGGAATTCTACCAAGTGTCTGCAGACACAATAAATAAATTAGGTACTTATGAAGTAGTTCGAATATACTTATAGAACTGCGCGGTTTGAACAGTGCCTCTGTAAGTTATTGAACGCACGAAGTATCTCACCTGCCGCCAGGTGCGCCGATTGTGAAGTCCCGGCCCGGAGGTCTCTCGCCCGCTCGCCCGCTCGCCCGCTCGCCCGCTCGCCCGCTCGCCCCTATCCCGTGGGTTGGTTGCCATTACCGGGCGCCGCTTGCCTGCCTCATCCTGCATATTCTTGTCCAATAACCCGCGCAACATATTACTATAATCGCCCGTAGGAAGTCACAAAATGCCTCCATAATCGCGCTTCATCAATACCGGGACACCGGCCATCCTCCGCCGGCATTATCTCTGACGAGGGGAACATCCTAGTTCGTAGAAAACCTTCATTAGACCTTTGGGATGATAAAAATCGTAATTCAATTTCCTCGGCGCTCCTGATAAATTGAAATAAATTCTTTGAAGGTCCTCATTAGGACACAAATGTTCTCGAATATTGCTTTTTTCATATTTTTCTCGGGCCAATCTAATGATCTGTTAGATGATATAATAAAAAATTTACGCGAGTTCATCCATAATGTCGAATGTTCATTTGAGTCTGATTATTAAAATAAATATATCATTAGTTTTTTGTAATAAGCTGCTCGCAATCGATCGACTTAACAAAAGATAAGAGGACTTAAAATGATAATAAACTGTTCATTAAAACAGCTGTTTAGCTTTACAGGGGTATTTAATATTGAAAACTCAATATTTATCTACGAGCGCTCGGAACTTGTACACAATTTATATAACTTACATTATGGTTTATCAAACAATATTTTTATTTACCTTCGCATACCTACTGCACGTAGGTATTTATGTATTTCTTCGTCGTCAAGGTTAAATGCATTGTACAGTTCATTAAACTATAAGTAGTTCTGAATTTACAGCACTCGTTAAGAAAATTGTATCGGCAGAGATTTACAGGCAGGGAAAATGATAAAATCCTACAGTTTAAAACACTGCCAGTTCGAAGATAACTGTAGCTTTGCATCTTTTTACAACAATTTAATGGTAATAATTTCAAAAATCCTCTCAAACGTGATCATAATACACGCTCCACGTATAGTGATAGTTTCATAGTACCAAAAATATGTAATAAGCATAGGAGTAGAACTCCTAATTACTCTTAATAACTTAAATTTAATATTTCATATAACAAGATAAAAAGCTGAGAATAGCTACCCGATCAAAAGTTCATACTCGTACATGAATGAATAGTAATTTATTATGCATATTTTTATTTTATACGTATATTGTTTATTTATTTGAGTATATTTGTGTGTTATGCATATTACTGATCTTTTCAGCTGTTAATTATGTTTGTAAATTAATTATTTTTAAAATTTAGGTAATATAAACATCGTTTTGAGTACGTCCAAATGTTTGTAGACAGGCTGGATTTCCTCCCTAGGGAATAATTTAGAACTGAATTTGCTGAAACACAGAGGGAAAACAATTTTGCTTAAACATGGGCAAAATGGTGAATGTTACACAGTGTGTAAAGTGGCCACTTAAACCAGCCAATGACAGGTCATAAGCCGTGTAAATTCCCAGGCTTCCATTTTTCCTTTTCAAAAATGTTTTCTCTCTCTGTTGCGACAAATTTCGATCGATATTTTTTATTTTTTATTTATGTAAAGATACGTATGTATTATAAAAAAATAAAAAATAACGTATCTTTAACTCTATGAGGCCAAGAGCCCTGTGTTGAGTTGGTATACAAAATAATAAAAAGTAGAAGTATGCATATTTTTAAAGAATACTACAAATAAAAATAAGATGACTTATTTATTTATTTATTAACGGACTTAGTCCATTCGAAAAATGGCGAACACATATATTCATAATACATACAGGCACAATTGAAATAAAATACAAATAAAGAAAATTAAAGCTAGGACAAAAATTCAATAATAATTACTACCTCAAGACAAGATCTGGTCTATCTTGATGATTGTTTAAATCTAGAAAGACTTACAAAAAAGTCCAGATCTTGTCTCGAGTTTACAATGCGACACAATCGGGACATTGGTGCATGCAAGCCATAGTTTGTGCTGTGCTAATCAAGGAACAGCACATTATTATTTCGCAACCGGCGGGTCGAAACATTTAATGCCACTTGTTGCAGTAACGACGGTACATCAACGAAACCATTTAGTAAATTAAACATAAATATAGAGTCAATGTTATTTGTACGTTTTTGTAGACTTAAGATTTTAAACATTGACTCCATTTCTCCATAGGTGTAGTCTCCCCTCTCGAGGCCAACCATCCTTGCTACTTTTCTTAGCCGGCGATGTTGCACCGATTCGATATGATTTATTTGGCCTGCATAGAAGGGAGACCACATAACTGTGAACATATTAGTAAAGTCATTAGATGTCCTGCTAACAAAACTTAAGAGTCTTAATTACGTATTGACCACAGTATCAGTATGTTCATTAAAGGTAAGTTTATAGTCCATGATAACTCCGAGGTCCTCAATATACTTGACTACATCAAAATTGATGTTTTCGATTTTGTAATCAAAGAAGATAGGTAGTATTAATTTAAATCTTTAGTGGGGTTTTATTTGTTGAAAATTAAAATCTTTTACAGTTTATAATGTATCGTAATGTTGATAACTAAATAAAAATATCATTTCGAAGAATTTCCTGTGATGGACAAATGTGCACACGCACAGACATGTATTTTCAGTTTTATAATGTGGTATGGGAGCGAAGTATGGACTTGGAAAAACAGGGATGAAAGTAGGCTGAATGCTGTCGGGGTGCGATCTCTGTGTGGTCAAACTGTGCACGGCGGTGCAAGTCGAGATCCGTACATTGTGTGAGGCCGAGATAAGCACTGTCGACAAAATCAACAAAGGAGTTCCGCGTTGGTTTGGACATACGGAGCGAATGGACAGCGAAAGAACGGTTATAAAGATTTACGATGCGAATGTTGATGGATGCAGAAATCTAGGAAGACCGGAAAAGTCATGGCACGGCCGAATCCGACAAATACTTGAAGATGGACATGTCGACGAAACAATGAAACGACCTGATAGTTTGTTCGCTTGTTCTTTTGTATATGGCTTAAATTTCATATATAAAGGGTATGTCATACACTGTAGCACCTGCCTTAGTTCAAGGAAGGTTCAGCGTAGGGAAGCAAGTTTACCTCTGTAAATATTGAGCTTATTATGATGGGATTTAATATTTAAAGGGTTCGTAATAAACGTGTATTGTTGAGAAAATTATTCCTATTTGTAGTAAGCTCCCTTGTAAAAGGATGTTTATTTAACGTTTGAAGATTTCGCATACGGAAATTCGAGTTAAAAGCATTTATATAGAAAATATTCTTGTTCTTGCAATGGTATTTTCGTGCTTCAAAAAAAAGGTATTCATAATAATATAATAAGAGGACAATGCGAAATAAAAATGGTTTTATTTAACATCAAGAGTAAGATTTAATTTGCTTCAATGTGGTAGTTGACTTAACCCTTTCGTAGTTCAATTTGTTTTTTTTTGTAATTAATATTTAAAGCATGAACTTTGTGGTCAAACATTTTACTAAATATTTTTAAATATTAGTATATCATCACTTACCGACTTTTCTATGTGTACCGTACCCGTCTCTCCGTCAGGACACTATTTTAACCGACATGAAAAACCCACTAAAGACGAAGAGACGGGAACGTCTCGAAACCGGTAGATATAAAAAAGTCGGTAAGTGGTTATGTACAAATATTTCATAACATTTAGTATTTTTTTGTGTTTAGTTTTATTTTACCTTTACAAAAATACTGAGGTTTGTGTTGCTTAAATTTGTCTCAAAAAGGGATATATACTTCCCACAAATACTCGCTGGGTATGTGAAGTAAAAATATTATTAACAAAAAATGTTTCAAAAACAGTTTTTTTTTAAGGAATAACCCGCTAAGCCTCTATTTTGAGGCTTGTCAGCAGGTGGGATAGAGGGGTTATGGAAGGAGGTAATGAAAAATACACCACAACAACCGGACCAATCGAGAAAAAAATATTTCTTAGATATTTTTCTTGCAACTGGCGGGAATCGAACCCGCGACGCCAGTTTCACATATTTCGATAGTTTGCACATTTACGTATTATGAAAAATATTCAAACAAAACATTGTATGTAGGTTATTGCGTATGGAAATATCACACCCGCTACACAAAAAGGAAATTTCACATACTACGAATCCAAAAAAAAAAAAGAGAAATAGATTTAGAAAATTTTAAACCGTCACAAAGTTCAAAATTTAGCCGAACCGTGACGTATTAGGGGCGTGATCAATGCAAAGGTTTTCGCGGGAATTAAAAATTTTCAATTAAAAAATTTTTTATGCTACTAATAATTACAAAAAAATATGTTTTTACTGGACGGTATTTTACAGGCCCTTTTAAATTGAAAATTGTAAAAATAATCGTGATATTTCCTTCATGTTTTTCTTTTATTTTTATTCAGATACAATAAATAATGACTTAAGTTGGATCAAGCGTTAGCATGCTTATTGAAGACTAAAGAATTTTAAAGCAAAAACACAATTTTACCTTGAAAAAACTTTACCAGATACGCGCCAGCCGCCAAATTCTGAACCTGAAATGGCTGCTTACTGGGTGACTGTTTCAAAACAAACTCTAAACACACCGCTGAATAGTATAGAAACCTTTTAAAAGTGGGAAGCAATTTTCCCGACGAATGTTTTTTTTTTAATTTAACGGCGCGTGATGCCATTCAAGATCTACCACCATAAACGTCAGTCTACGTCATGAAAGTTTTGTGGCAGTTTTGAAACTGGGAAGCCGTATCCCACCAGCCACGAAAGAGTTAAAATAAATGCGTTAAAATGTTTGGATAAATATAAATTAGCTATTTATAGTTTATTCTGATTTTCTTTAAATGTGTTTTATTATTTAAATAATATTTACGTACACAGAGAAAAATTAAAGATATGTCAAGTGTTTTAAACCTCTGGATTTTATTGTTTTGTTTTTTTGTAAATTTGAAGTATATCAAGTTTTCTATGTGTATTCTTATTTGTAAAAAAATGAAAGTGCATTATAAAATGTCCTCTGCCCGTTATTTTTTTAATGTTTTATATTTTCATAAAAGTTTTAAACAAAATTAAATTTATACTCGTATAAGTAAACATGTATCCACCGTCTTCCAAGAGTAAATTAGTGCGCCCTATTTATTATTAATAAATATAAATTAAAATAAAATTTGAAATTTGTTGCAGCACAGAGGGAAACCATTTTAAGGAGGGAATGTTGAAGTCTAGGCATTCACTGGGCTTAAGTGGCCCATATTCTCTTCTCAAAATGTTTTCCCTGTCTGTTGCAATAAATTTAGATCTACATAACTCCCCAGGGAGGAAATCCAGCCTGTCTACGAACATTTGGACAGTCAAAACATTGTTGATTTATTTTGTAGTTGCAAATTATTTGTACCTTGCTTTTGTTATGTGCAAGGTTTACCGAATATATTTATCATTAGGTTATATTCCGTTGACTTTAACATTTTTCGCCGTAGATAATAATAAAAATAAAGCTGAATCAGAATAAACAAAATCTAGAAATAAAACTAGAAACTCTAGAAATATTACATTAACAAATATAAAAAAAAAATCGTAAAAGTTGGACACAAAAAACTATATTTTGTCGATTAAAATAAATTGTTTTTAGCCACTTTTTATTTAATTTTATTACCGACTGATTTCGAAGCAACACGTACTTCTATGTCGAGGCTTTTATTTTATTATTATTAATAATCGTGAAATTATAAATTTTGTTAAAAATATGAATATTATGCCACTATGAAAACCAAACTAAAAAAATATAAGTAAGCATTTATGAAAAGTTTTCTTAAAAAATAATAAATTGAAATTAACCTATTTCCTTTTGCATGCTATCGTTCTTTTTACTACGCGCTATTAAAAGGATCATCGAGAATTTCCACTTCATACGGATAAATTTAATGACAATATTGATGTCGAAAATATTTACCTCGGTGGATTCACATTATTTCTTTATATTCGAGTATTTTTCCATGTCTGTTGGTTTCGCTTTGTGGGCGTTAAGGGCAGGGGGCATTTTCACGGATGAAATGCCGCGTCTCCCGTTTCCCGACACTCGTTATTTTTCCACGCGGCGACTTAACCAGTTGCAACGTAACTCGGCAGATATGCAACTAAGTATGTAATATCATGTTACTTTTCTCACTATTACAATTTAATTATTTATTTATTCATTTCAAATTTCATTTGTATACATATTCACCAACATACGTGTATAATGGCTTTTTAGGCTGTGCCCGTGCTAAGCCATAATAATTAACAATACAATGTAAAATTAATAAGTATATCAGTAAAATGATGGTATTTAAGAACTTACTTAGTCGTTGAATTATATTATTCTCAATATGTTTACGAAGTTTGCGTTAAAAAAAACAATCTAATAATTTCTTAATTGCTTTTTTTCATTAAAGGAAAATGTCACAACAATGTATGCGATTTAAAATGCTTGTATTTCTTTTCAAAAACAAAAAAAAAAATTACTCTCGCCATTTTCATGTTCAATATATTATCTTTAAATTATTTCAACAAACTTTAGTTCAATATCGAGATCCCAGATACTTAAGTTTAGTCTAAATTTAAAATGGCGTAATCTGCCGGTCTAAAAGTAATTGTATTTTTGTTACATAAAACTTTTAAGTGTATTCTTTAACTGAAATACCTTTAAAAATTATTGTTTTTATCTAATAAGTCTTTTTATTTGTTTATTATTGCGCGATTAAAAATAAACATTCGTTTAAAAATGTCAATATCGTATGAATTCTTCATTTTGCTTGCGTTTTACCAGACTTAAGTTTAATCAGAAATTAAAGTAAAGTTAGTATATGACCCTTATCTAACAGCATCTAAAGAATTCTTTAAACAAACTAAACAATTAAATTTAATTAAACTCTTTTTATTAGAATTCTTTAAATTTATTCATAAATAAGCCACTGATGTTATTGTAGACGAAGTTGAAAAAAATTGTAGTAAGCATGTAGTAGACACAATACGAGAATATCATAACAATATTATATACAACATTCTTAAACGAGACAAAGACAGTCGAGACTTATAAACCAGGGACTGAAATTACACAATAAACTACCAGACAAAACTTAGCAAAAGACTCGGGAGACCTTTTCAAAATATGTTAAAAATATTACAATAAAATGTGGATTTAAAAAATACATTATTTTGTTAAATGAATGTAATCCGTAAAGGTTTATAAATGAATAAATTTCTTATTTTTAAAATAAAAAGTGTAACTGTAAATAATACTTTTGAGTATCACCTAATGTGTGTAGATGAGGCCGGATTTCACTCCCTAGGGAGTAAATAAAATTGAAATTTATTGCAACATTCCATATTCCCTTCTCAAAAATGTTTTCCCTCTCTGTTGCAATAAATTTCAAACAGAAATCAAATAGTTCAGTTCAGTTTATTTTCAAAGTAGATGCGTTAGTTTACATTCTGAATGTCAAATAATAATCAATAAATTTGTCTAGCACCATTTACATATTCATCAATTTTATAGTAGGTAGGCATGTATAAATAGAATAAGGATCTTAAAAATAAAGAAAGTACGCGAGATCGAAGATTTAGCACAAGTGAGGAGAATAGAGCCATTTAGACGCCCCTCACATTGGGTTGCGCGGCCAACCCCAAGGTAGACGGGTGACTGGGTGACGGGGTGACGGGGACTGCGGGTGAATCACCAAAGACACGGATCGGCAGCTGGAAATCTACCATCCTGGAGGCTAATCACTCATGAAAAACAGGCTACAAGGCCCACACTAAGAAAAATAAGATAAAGACTTCACACATAAAGTTGCCTTGATTTAATTTATTTTCAGTCAAAATTATTATGTTAAATAGATTTTTACTATAAAATTGCATACTATCCTCAATAAAGTTACTGACCTTACTGAGTTGGAACTTCGAGAGATCCTGGGCCCCGATTACTATGGGAAGTCAACAATACGGAGGCGGCCTCCGTGGTGTAGTGGTCAAGACGCTTGACTCACACACGGAAGGTTCCGGGTTTGATTCCCGGTGAGAAAACAAAAATTAAAATTTGATTTTTCTCAAGCCTGGGTGTTCTGTGAAGTAACTCACCACTGTAATTGGGCCTCCTGGCCTGTTGTGGTGCACAAAGAAAAAAAATATCTATCTAGTTATCTTATTTTAATTATCTTCAATAGTCTATAAAGATTAATCGATTTTTTGTACGAAAATGTTTATATTTGTAAGAATATTTCTAGTATCTTCGTCGGTAACCTGTAATTTATTTATTATAACTAACGGCCGTAGCCAACTTGTACAAAATTAAAGTCAAATACAAAGTTATATAATATAAAGAAAACATGGTTAATTGTTATGGTTCAACTCAGTAAAAGTAATGTACAGTAAAAAAAAGAATAAAAGATTTATAGTAAAAGAGTGAAGTATAGAAGAAAAGTAGTATAAAAGAGGTGCATTTTAGATTTGTCAATCTTACATAGGCACACAAATTAAAAAATAAAAATAAATAGACATTTATATGAGTATATTACACAAACAGACTGAATCTCCGGTTCATCGGTTATTGTTGCAAAGTCAGTAGTACTTACTTCCTACGTACAACCGAATGAGGATGAACGCGTATAGAATATTTCATATCAACCATGTCGGGAATCGAACCCGAGACCTCTGCATGGTAGGCGAACGCGCTGACCACTCCACCACGAGGCCGATATTTTGTTTATGCATATTCTATTTTTCGTACAGAAAACTCAATTTTATTTTATAGATAAAATTGAAGATAGCTGTTAATTTCCATTGTAATACGGGCCCAGGAAGGAAATTAAAGAAGGCATGAAATTTATTATAACTATACGGAAACTCTTATAAATTATTTTTTCTTTAAAAAAGTCGTATTTCCGTTCTAATGATTTATTCAAATATTTGTTCCATTTTCTTTTAGCAGTAAATACCCGTGTTAGAAAATGGGAAACAGGTTGTGGTAGGGTGGGATTCTAGACAACCCGTCTAAATATACTCTCCGATATGTTTAATACATATAAAATACTTTGTCGATAAATATATTATATCGTCTCTTTATATTAGGGACCGGTCTTAAATTTTATCTTCTTCATATTTCGTAGTCGAACCGCAGCCTCGCGGTGTGGCCTAGTGGGTAGTGGGAGGCTTTCAGGAAACTTTCAGGCTCCCGCAAAGTTTAGGACGGAATCTCCACTCCGTTATTACTAAGCGGCTCCGATGAGTGAGACTATTTCTCGTTGACGTAACAAATTGAGTTATATCCTTTGAGGGCACTTTCGATCGTACTATCAGATAGAGGAATTCATTATGAAGCATTACGTTATGCGGGTTTAATTCATAGCAACTAGTCGGGAAACTCGGCTTCTACAGTATTATTAAATTTAATCCTCCGATAAGATGCTTTCTTGTCATCGTATAATTTTTTTAACATAATTTTACTGATTTATTTATTAACGGCCAATTTGTGTAAAATACATAAGCATAGTTACTTTTTTATTTGAACCAATCAACAAACCCGTATGAATTGGTATATATACAAGTATTTAAATTGATGTAATAACTTATAAATTTATATATATATTATTATTTATTTATTTATTTTCAGTTCACAAACAGTAAAAGATATCACAATATAAATACAATTTATAAAATAAAAAATAATTATATAATTTCTTCCCATTTATTTATTTTTACTGGATTTTTGGTTATACTTAAATAATAATAACTGACATTAAATACATTTTTGAAAATCGCATTCATCACCCTGTTGGTGAGAAGAGTCGAGTTTGACATTTGCAAAAAGAATTCTGTATTTGAAAATAAATTATTTTATGTTTTGGAATTCAACCATAAACAAGTACGTAGGTACCTATTTATCAATAAAAAGTCTTTTTACAAGGTAATAGCAGGCAAGCCAACGTTGGGGCTGGACAACGTCTGTCGGGTCCACTAGTTTACATATATGTATGTAAGTTACTAATTACTAAATTATTACATAAAAGTTACCAAAAAAAACTGCTTTTTCAGTTTGGCGGGAATTAAATAATTTTTCTAAAGAATGCTTATGTAAAAATTTTCAATAAAAAAAAAAATACTCGGTACACTTCCACTTATTTGTATGGCCAATTAGCGCTTCACCGTGGAGATGACCAGTCTGAAGATGCCCATTAGAGGGTGAAAGCGCTAATCGGTCAAACAAATAAGTTGAAGTGTGCCAAGTATTTTTAAATAGTAACTTATACGAGTACGTAAATATAAGTTATTACACCATTACAATGGAATTCATAATCTAAGAAAAAAATATGCAAATAAATAATTATTATGTCAGAGTGACAAGAGAAAATACATTATTGCCCTGTCTGTAAGTTTCATCTTTCGAAAAGGGAGCTGGTTATTTATCTTTTAAAAACTCTCTTACATCAACCGAGCTGTCTTTGTGCACTTCATTCTAAAGCCTAAGCATTCTTGGCATCGGTGAAGAGATGCCAGTGTTGGTTATAACTTTCCACGGCGAATAAAGTGTTAGTACGAGTGGTGCGATTTGGAACATTGATGTTGATTTGAGATAAAATATCTTGAGCATCCATCCTACCAGATAAAATTTTATGTAAAACTATTAATATAGCTAAAGTTCTCCTTAATTCCAAGCTAAAAATATGAAAATATTCCAATATATCTAAGTAGTTATCTAAAGTATTTATTAAATTGTTTTATAATAAAATTATAATAATAAAAGTAAAGCACAGAAACATGCAGATTTGTGATAACATCGCGCATCGTTAAAAAAGTAATAAAATATAAGATACTGTATTTTACATAAAATAAGACGCACCCCCATTTTTTTTCTATCCATTTTTAGAGTGTGTTTTGGACGATTACGCGTATTTCGATTTTTGGTTGAATTTTCAGAGTAGAAAAGTGCGTCTTATGGTCCAAAAAATACGGTACATATTACGATGCAAATATTATAGTATAAATACTTATTTTTTTCTCTCTTTTAGTTTTATTATCTAAATATTAAATAATTTCTGGTTTTCTCCATCTTTTTAATTTCCATGCGAAATACACTATTTTCAATCTTATTTTTTATGCTTTGATCATATGGCTGTTGGGTATTTCACTACCCGCCCTTTTGAGCTGGAATAAAAAAATATATACATAAATCATATAACACAAAGTATTTTACAACTCTAATACATCTGAATTACATTCCCAGGAGTTACAACAAACGATTTCGGGACTTAAATAATACTAACATTAATAAAAAAAAAACACATTGAGAAAAACAAAGAAACTAAGCAAGTTTAGCACGTTTAGTAAAGATTATTATGTATGTTGTATACGTTCGCGGAAATAAATTGAATTTTACACAGATTGAATATTTGTTTTTCGTGTATTTTATTGTACCTGGACTGGCGCCTGAAGCGTAAGACTGATCACCTTATTTTCCTGTAACAGATGCTCGAGATATGTTGTTTGATCGATGAATTTTTTTTTGTGTTTTTTCATCTCTCATATTAATTTAACATTAGAAATAACACGTCTCAGTGCTTGTGTACATACATAAAGTCTATAGGTATTCATTGTTAAATGGCGGACTTATTGCCACTAAAATTTCTTACGGCCTGACTAAAAACAAATAAAAAATGCAGTTATAATAAAAAAATAATTAAAAGATTTAAAAAAAACTTATGAAAACACAATTAGTTATACAAGGTTTTGGTGTATATTGCTTACATTATTTACATTTAATACAAGTCAATTAATTCAATTGCATCTTCCAAATATGATTCTCTTATTGTATTTTATGTCGTGCCTACTTAACTAATTTATTACTTTTGCAAACGAGAGATAATATTTTGTGCTGAAGGATACCTATTTACAAAAGGTCCGGGTAGTTAATTATATGAAAATATTACTTCAGCTGTTTAGACGATATAGACATGGGTACTTCCACCCGCTCTTCACCTCATAAAATAACAAATATTTTGAAATATACGTAATATTTCAACTTGCTTTTTGAAGGTTTTGTAATCAAAACAGTGCTATCTTCGAAGAAGAGACAGTAATTACAGCTTTAATTAAGCGTATATAAATCTTTCAGAGCGGTATTTTGAAATGAATAGGAAATTCTTTTGTAATCGAATTCCAAAGTTGCTGTTAAACTCCATTTAATTTAGTGTACAATCGCCTCGTTTAATTCTCTTTGTGAGTATTATTACAGTTATTAAGTGTTATAAATATTAGAGATTTTGTCGTTCTCATCATCAACAAAAAATTGCATGAACCATCAATCTCCTTTCTACATTCCTAATTCTCATTGTTAGCATTTACTCACACAGGTCTAGATATAATCGTTTTTCTTCTTCCTCTGGGGACGCCGACTCCCAGCTGTCGGGGCTCCGCCCGGGATTCTTCTTCCTTCGGGGTTTCCTCAAAGTGGGATTCGTGGAATCCCGTCCTCCTAATGTTAATTCCAGTACTACCCTCGTTGTCTTTCCCGTCTTAGAATATCTTCCGCGCCGCGCGTGCTCCGAATATTAAAGTTTCTCGTGCGGTCTCGCAGCGTGTTTCCGGTTATGGATCGGAGAGTTCGCATCTCGGAACTTCTCAGCTGAGATTTTGTCTCCGAAGTGTCTGCCTTTGCCTTTATCCCGTAGGCGGCTATTGATCTAACACATGTTTTTTCTAACAAAGAATTCTGATGCACAGAAATGTTGCTACGCTACCATCGAATTCACAAAACCCGTCAACTCACTATTTTAAACACATTATATTTTACATTCAAAGTACCTAATAATTAAGTAATCGTATATCTAATACCGATATGTTTAAAATACTTATCAATAATATAATTTTGGTTACCATATTATTAATATTTAAATCATTAACTTTGTTGTCAAAAATTTTACCAAATGTTATTAAATATTTGTATATAACCACTTACCGACTTTTCTATGTCTACCGGTTTCGAGACGTACCCGTCTTTTGGTCAGGACACCAACATGCAAAACCCACTATACACCTTCACCATAGTTGTTGAACAACAATATAAAACTAACACGACATGCATTTTAATAAACACGTGCACTGATTAGGACAAACATGCACTGATTAGATTATGAAAATATCATATGTTCTTACAGTCGAATATCGTATAAAGGACCATATTGAAAGGTTGTTTGATTTTTGATCGAAGGAACATTCAAAAGGAGTCTTCACAATAATAATTTCTACGAATTCGCAAATCACCTGATTAATTTAAATCATGACTGTAATAAAAATACAGGAGTTAAAATCTTGCATACAAATAATAAAGGGTTAAAAGTAAATAATATGGAAATAATTCACATTTAGAAATCTTTAAAAGATAATGTTCCGTTGATCAATAATCAAACAACCTTTCAATATAGTCCTTTATACGATGTTCCACTGTAATGGTCACCCTAAACCCATTAAACTCACTCTCTCCCTCCATCCCCTCTGCCTTTTTTAAACTATTTCTCAAACAACATATAATATTTTCATAATTTAATCAGTGCATGCTTGTCCTAATCAGTGCATGTGCTTATTAAAATGCATGTCTTGTTGGTTTTATATTTTTGTGCAACACCTATAGTGAAGGTGTCAAGTGGGTTTTGCATGTTAGTTTAATTGGTGTTCTGACCAAGAGACGGGTACGTCTCGAAACCGGTAGACATAGAAAAGTCGGTAAGTGGTCATATACAAATATTTAATAACATTTTGTTATCATAGTTTGAGGCAAATCAATTAAGTATTAACTTTTATTTTCTTTTACTATTGATTTCTTGGTTGAATTTTTTTCTGTCATATTAATGCCGTCGCAGATGTTATTACTTATAAAATATTACCTCCGTTCGGCCTAATTCAGTCATAAATTATTTCCGTTTATTGATTTTAGGGGGTTAGCCTATGACGCTTCACCCGTGATTTATTTATCTCAAATTAATCCGCATATTTATCTTCAGTTCCGCGGAATATTTCAATATTTCAGGTGAAATCTCTCTACGGGACTATTCGCGATAAATGTACGAGATAATGCTTCGTATTACCTTTCTATATCCTGAAATGATTCACAATCACTAAACAGAGGAAATTGAGCTCAGATTAAATTTGTTCGCCGTATGATTTATTCCAATCCATCGCCTCATCTCCCTATACATTGCATGAGGTTTAATACTTCGACACATTTAGACGATATTCCAACTTTTTTATACCATCTGAATAAAACGATTTCGGGACCTCTCAAAATACGCGTTAGTTTCGGTAATCACTTCTTCGTTTGAGCTGAATCCTTTTCCTGCTAGTCATTTTTTCAAGTTCGGAAATAGGAAAAAGTCACTAGGAGCTAAATCTGGACTATAAGGTGGATAATCAACCAATTCGAAGTGTATTTCACGTAATTTTAGCATCGTATCTAATGTTGTGTGAACCGGTGCGTTGTCTTGAAGAAAGAGCACTTTTTTCTTCTTTAAATGTGGTCGTTTTTCCTTGATTGCATCATTCAATTGACCCAATAATGCACGATAATACTTTACTGTGATTGTGGATCTTTTTCAAGATAATCGATGAGCAATGTTCCGAGTGAAGTGAATCCAAGAAACACAAAAGTTATTTACTTCAAACGACTACAGCAAATAAACTAATCGATGAATTTGGGTGACATTTTAACAGCTGCCGTTTGACATATCGCAATTTGGAAAAATAAATCTTTTTTGTGTTAGTGCTGCCATCTAGCGCTAGGTAGCTTCATTATCAATCCGCCCTCGTACATTATATCTTTTTGTTTATTTTTTTGTATCATTGTGCATGTATTACATAAAGCCTTCCCAGCAGTAAATAATTGGAATAATCTCAGGCTTCTTGCGCTTTCAGTTAACCTAATATTTGAAGAGAAACAGATGTACCGACATAATTATTAATTTATTATCTTAGACTTTTTAATTACTCGCGTAATTAGCCACGTGTCCTTGGAACGAATTGAATAATAATTGTGAAATCGATCGTTCTGTTTGTACGAATTAAGAGTATGCAAACGTATTTTCTCCCTGGATTATGGCGATTATTTTTTTATAAATACATTGTATTTTATAGGAGCTAGGACAATCCGAAAACCTTTAAATGCGTCCAGTTTTATCTACCGTATTCGGAGGTACGGTTTACAAATACGGTAACTGTTTCTTTAATAACAAAACGTGCTGACATTGAAAATTTCTTTCTGACTTTCTTTCCTTTAATACAAAATCAAAATCGGTTTAGTTTTGGGGAGTGAAAAATAGGAATACTTTGGTCGATTTTAGTTAGGCATGGCCAAATCGTGCAGTATTCAGTAGTCTAGTTTTAAAGTAGTTACGCTACTACTACTACTGCTTACTACCTACTACCTACTACCATCACGCCATTTCTCCTTAGGGGTAGGCAGAGAGCATGGACCGCCACACACATATATCCTGGCTTGCATTCCTAGCTTCTTACACATTTGGTTTATCCGACTATGCCACGTCTTCCTTGACCGTCCTTAACCGACGTTACCGTTCGTTCTCGCCATATATGCGTGTTTTACCATTCTATAGTCATCCATTCGTTTTACATGACCGAATCTTCTCAGAAACCCTTTCTTAATCTTATCAATTATACCTAACTCAGATTGACACCCTCGCTCGATTTCAGTAGCTCAATCACAAATAACTATCGACGTGCTTAAAAACATGCTAAGCATTTGAGCGATCACAATGAACAATAATGAACATGCTTAAGTTATCGCAGTCATAAGTCAACGCGTGTGTAATCTCTAAATCAACGCTCGTGTCGGTTTGTTTTTTGTTTTCCTCATAAATAAATTCAGTTCATTGGAGAAAAAGCGGCATTTACTATAAAAAAATAATACAATATATTGCATATGCAAAAAAAGTAAGGAGTATCTAATACAAAAAAGTGAAAATTAAATTATAATTACTATGGCGACTGTTTTTCTTGACATTTGACTTGCCAACCGCCAGCTAAATGCAATAAATGGCATGATAAATAATAAATAAAAATAGCGGTTTTGGAATATTTTCCATATTTACATCGGCTAAATTCAAATATGTGATTGCGCAGCAAAATTATACGTCGCGAAACGTAAATATTTTGACATTTAATGTTAGGTGTTCACGAGTGTTCCATTGTGATCGCGAATACGATAAACAACCACGGTGAGAAATTATTATCACGTCGCTTATTAGCACGTCGATAGTTATTTGTAAATGAGCTACAGAAGTAGTTACGCTCTAAAAATGATTACTTCATACCCTTAAATAAATGGCACTTTTAATCTATGTAATAGGGGATAGAATTATAGAAGCGCAGTAATAAACAACCTATCCACTGAGGTAAAAGTTTTTAGTGAAAGATGCACAATATGCTCGCATTGTTCCGTCGCGTCGTTTGTTTTCCGGACCATGTTCTACCCCAACGTTCATTTAGAATGTTTTCCCAAAAGCAGCCGTGTATTAAGCGCAGTTTAATGCCGCCTGTTCATTCCAGTTGTGCGGAGAGCTTTTGGCATATCCCCAGTACTCGGGACCCGGTAAACATCCCTCTCCGCCGCACGAAGAGAAGTTTTATTATCCCGGACGACTGTACCTCGCCGGCGAATCGTACGCCCATTCTTGCGAGGGCGCGCTTTATCTAGATTCTAGATCCGCACAGTGCTGCTCCAAATCTCTACTAACCCACATTTATATGGCAGGGTGGGCGCGCAGGGGGTGTTATGACGTACTCCGTCGAGAAGCGGATATTGCGGAATACTTACTATGCACTTTTATTGCATTTCGTAAACATTAAGAATATGTCAACCTTCTCTAACCTTAAACTATATTTTCTCATTTCACTTGACAACTTCTCCGAGCACAAGTACCTTTGAATTCTAATCCATTGTTTTTTTCGTATATTGCATTTTTGATGTTTATTATTATTCTGGTCCGGAATACTGTCCAAATTCTATTTTTCGGTCAAATGTGTGGTAAAACTCTGTACGATAAGTGCACAAATGTCGAGATACTGGCATTATGTAATCCCGACACTAGCGTTATCGACAAAATCAAGAAAAAATACTGGGTTGGTTTGGGCATTTACAGCGAATGGACAGTGAAAGAACAGTCCTATGAATTTACGATGCGAGAAAGATATGGCGTAGAAAATTTAAAAAAAATACTTGAATTTGGTCAAGCTATGTCAAAAGTTGGAATAATCGACGTGCGTGCATGAGAAGATGTATTAATGTAGAGGAAGCGAGGTATATATGCAAAAACGGTAAATAATGCTGGCATCGATCTTCACGAATCAGCTTTGTTACAATATTGATTTTGCTGAGATTGATTCCTTAAAAAATAAAAGGTATTAAAATTTAATAGAATATAAAATATTCTATATGACATGCTTAGACATAAATTGAAATTAAATGAAGTTGCTTTTTTTCAAGTGAATTTCTTGATATCTAATTATGTCGGTGAATTTATGTTACCTGTCTCAAAATCAATAAAGATACCCCTTTTAATGATAAATAAATATTTGAGTTCTTGTGATTTATTCAAATATTTCAATTTTGGAACCATTTTCATTTAGTCCTGTTGGAAGCGAATGTGGAGGATTCGGAGTTCTAAATCCTTAGAGTATATACATATACTCTAAGTCTAAATCACACTTTTTTGTGTGTCTTTTATTAACTGGGCGACAAAAAATATTTGATTTTCTAATTCATTTATCTCGAATTCTTTCTTGTACTAATTGCTTATTGATCAATTATGTTTATATTTTTTTGTGTTCAAACTGGTCCCTATTATGATATGTAATATTTGTTTAATTGAAATAATGTTTCAATTATTTTTTTTTTTTTTACAATAAATTTCTGTTACATTTCTAGGTTTATATAAAATATTTTAACTTCTGTATTGCTCCCTTATTTATTTTAAATTGTCAAAATTCGGGATGTAATTTTGTAATTTTTCTAGTTACTAAGTTTTATTTTCCTATATGTATTTTACTGTAAGTATATATTTTCTGTTAAATAGGCGCATCAGGTTTTTGGTGGGTTTTTTCTGTTCGTGCCTATTTTAATTTATGTTGGAATTTTGTTAGTTTAGGTATATGTTTATTATTACAATTATCATTTTATTTCGTGCCTGTACATATATTTTTGTTGCCTATTGTTTGTGTTTATGTTGTTATTTCTTTCGGTTACAATTTTGAAATTCGTTTTACTTGTTTTTGGCCGATGTTATTATGTTTTAAGAAAAAGCCCTCATAAACTGGAAAAAACCGCGTTGAAAAATACATAAGGTTGTCATCTAGAGTGGGTTCGAACATTTGGAATGTGTTATCTTTGCATTTAAAATCGTCACAAAAACAATCTTTTAACGTTCTTCCAGTTTGTTTTCGTAGTTAAATAAAGTATAAAAATGCCATATTATTTCCTCTACGCAAATTAATTAAGTAATCCACACTTCATTGAATTTAGACGATAATTGATTTCCTGCAGTATAATACATAACATAGATACAGACCTTCATCGCCGTCTCCACCGTCTTCCCTCCCCGTATCTGGGAAAAGTCACTTAGCTTCGTGATAACATAATAATCCCAGTTTTTTTTTCCTTTAAGATGGATATTGCCATTTAAAGGGATCACTTTCTTAAATCACATTTTAGAACGTTGTTCTACTTAGATCAAATCGATGAAGTCCACATAAACCCTATTAATGTTTATTGAACCCGGTATATATTATATTATGTTCATTGTTTTGTATTTCCCGTCGCTAAAATATATTATTTTGAATCATCAATATTATGTTTATTAACTAAAAGTGTGATGTATGGAAAAACACCAAAGCGGTGTTTACCAATAAAACCATTGGCAAAAATAATTAATATTAAAATTGGGTTTTTAACTAAGGATGCCGATAGTGACAAATAATCATACACGTGCGTTTTGGGAAATTTTGAAAGCTAAAGTAAATTCCTTGCAACTAGCCACGGTTAAATACTTGGGTTTTTGCACTTATTAACAGAGGTCAATAAAACACGACTCCGTACAACGAAGTAAATCCCGAAATTCTTCCAAGGGACCGGACTTAATCCTACCCCATCATAAAATGTAAAACTTCCCGTCTCCGGAACGTGAGAAACCTTGCTCGGATTATCTGCATGCCGAAAGATGCATAGGGTACTAACACGGTCGACAGATATTCCGGTCACTCATATGTATGGAGGCAAGATGGTCAGTTTTACGCTTCGGGTTCCAATTAAGGAACGATAAAAACAGTGCAGCCTAGAATTTAAATTAAAAATCAATTTTCACATCTTCCTTGCCGGGAATCGAACCCGACGCTTTATTCGACATGCATATCTTTATTCATCCTCATTTCTCTATCCGCACTTGGTGGTGCATATAGCACCGGATCAGTTCGTTAAGTGATTCCCATTTACATAGAAGGTAAGGCGATCAGCTTACGCTTCAGGTTCCGGTCCAGGAACCTCTATCAACCATCAACCACGAGGCGAAATTATAAATAAATTATATCTTAATCTCCATGTTTGTATTTAAGTTGATTTAATTAAGTTAGTGTAGGTTAATTATAAATATAATTATTATCATAGTTTTGTTGGATATAAGTTTAGATGTAAGATTTGTGTAGTAATAAGGGTTGAAAAAGGACAACATTCTAATTGTGCTATATGTGTGAGGGGGAAAGGAGACAGACACGATCGGGTGGGTCTATAAAATGGGCCACAGCCCTTAAGTTTTTTTAGTTGAGTGGCAGGTCTCCGGGCCTCCGAAGTTTTTTTAGTCGAGGAAGTTTTTAGTTGAGTATCAGTCGAAGATCAGTGAGGAGAAGAAAGTCGCGAAACTCGTCGCGGGACAAGTACTCGGACTTGTCCCAGCCCTTCGTTTGATCTCCGAAGTTCTCTGGCCCAGTCTGCCAGCTTTCACCACGTGGCCGCCTGCAGCCATTTACAAGACGTCCGCCTACGCGCTAACCACGCGTCCCCGCCGCAGCTGGATGCTGCCGCCGCAAACAACAACTCCGCCTGCCACACGCAGCCTCACGCGTCGTCGACAAGACGTCCGCCTACGCGCTAACCACGCATCCCCGCCGCAGCTGGACGCTGCCGCCGCAAACAACTCCGCCTGCAACACGCAGCCTCACGCGTCGTCGACAAGACGTCCGCCTACGCGCTAACCGTGCGCCCTCGCCGCAGCTGGACGCTGCCGCCGCAAACAACTCCGCCTGCAACACGCAGCTCCACGCGTCGTCCACAGACACGACGCTGCCTACGCGCTAACCACGCGCCCTCGCCGCAGCTAGATGCTGCTGCCTCCAAATCGTTTTTTTGGTAGTATTAAGTTTAGTTATAAGTCCGTAGTATTAAGAATTAACTTAAGACCTTTATTTGTTAAAAGACTATAAAACCTACATGGGAATTTGATCAAGCACTCTTTCATTATTATATACCCCTTCCTCTCAACATAATATTACAAGGCAATCTAGTTAATTTTAACTTAAATTCTTTTAATTATTAGGATAAACTTTAGAACTAAATGAAACAACGGAAATCCTATATTTCTAGTGTGTTAAGTGTTTTTTTTTTTATTAGGGCCTTCTACCAAAACATTATAACATCGGCCAAAAACAAGTTAAACCAATTTACAATAAACATAAGAACAACACAAACACAAAGGAATAACAATATAGATACAAACAATAGACAACAAAAATATAAGTACAAGAATAATATCAAAACATTTATTGTAATAATAAACATATTACTAAACTAACAAAATTTCAACATAAATTTCAACAAGAAAAACCCGCCAAAACCTGATAGCTCCTATTTAACAGAAAAGAGAAACTTACAGTAAAATATAAGAAGGAAGATAGCATTTAATAACTAGAAAAATTACAACAAAATAATCAAAATATTAACAAACATAATCTAATATTAATGATAAATTAAAAATAAACGCCGTGGAGTAAAAACGAAGTTTACATATTTTATGTAAACCTCAAAAATGTTAGAGAAATTTATTGTAACAAAATAAAGAATTAATTTAAACATAATTATTTCAATGAAACAAATATTACAAATCGTAATAGGGAATAGTTTGAACATGAAACAATATAAACAGAATTGATCTATAAACAATTTGTACAAGAAAGAATTTGAGATAAATAATTTGGAAAGGTTATAAAAAACATAAGTAAAATATCAAATAATTTTTTCCTCCCAGTCATTAAAGGACATGTAAACAAAATGTGATTGAGATATCTAATGCCTCCACGTTCGCAGGCATTGGAGTAAATTTTTTTTTGTAATTTGATTCAGTAGTCGGTACCCAATTATCATAAAATATTTTCATTTAGGAACAATTTTACATTAGGAATATTTACCATTAAAATTGTTAATGTATATAGATATAGGCGCATCAGCAAAGGCTCTTATAACGAATAATAATAATACAAGAGTGAACAATGAGTCGGTTGTAGCTTAGTGGGATTGTCGTTTTTTAACTCCGTATCAAAAATCTGTGATTTGCTTCCCGCTTTTCCAAAAGTAAATTTTCCGTTTAAAGCCGAGATAGATATTTACCGTTGAATTGATTAAAAAATATATGTTTTTTTAACAAATACGAGTGTGTCATAAAACACAAATCGTTATTTAAAATAATAATAGAACCGTGCAATCAAAGTATTATATTTTCAAGCATTAAAGTGACATAACATCAGCGACCCAGTTGGCATTTCAGTACATATTGTGTTGGATACTGTACCGTCGGTTTTGTGAAGATGTATTTTCTTTATTCGGGTCTACGTCCTGTAATGGCTCCATATATCATGAGAATCGCTCCAGAATTGGAATGCACGTCATCATGCCAGAACGCCTTACCAAAATGGAACAGTTTTATACGATTTTTTATCATAAAAATAAACCAAAGTGCGTGAAATGATTTGAAGCACATTTTCGCGCAACTATAATAAAACAGGGAAATTAATCCCAATATTTTTTTAAATTTTTATTTATTCATTTTTGCTTTAAAAAAAAAAAAATCTTAAAATTTTTGTCTGCTTACTGAGGCGAACCGGCCGAGGACACTTTACAATGTAGGTCCTTTTTATTTTTTTATTATTCAGAATAGTGAAAAAAAAATGTCGGCATAGTTGTACAAAATGTCAAAACCACATTACCCGCTGAAGGTTTGATCTAATTAATTCTGTAAAAACATATATCGTAATTTAAATGAAAACACAACAATTTTTTTTTTAACAATTTAAGAAATATGTGTACCTATTTTGTTGTTCACATTTATTTATTCCATATTGATTCGCAATCCGTGACACTACCATTGAACCACAACCCATTAAAAATTTAAAGTTTGTGCGAATTTTTTTTTTTAATGTTATTGATTGATATTTCTAATTATGTAGATGGAAATAAGGCATGTGAAAGTCAAGACATTTACGGAGCTGACTTGTTATTGGCTGATTTTACGGACTTATCTCCTATTTTGACATTTACTCAAATAAAATTGTTAAGATTTTTTTTGTTAGCAGAAATAAAAATTATGACGGTTAAGTCATGCCAACCCTAAAATGAAAGCATTATTAATACCCATTTCACAAATGTCGTCCCGATCCACCCGGGCTCAATGAAATTAGAGTGGGTGGATACTTATTTATAATAAATTTAATATTTGAAGCACTAACTTTGTGGTTGTTCATTAAAATAAAATCAATAAAAACTATATATAAAGTTTATAATTGAAGCACTAACTTTGTGGTTATTCATTATAATAAAATAAATAAAACAACTTTGTTTTTAACCACTAATTTTTATTTTTCACTGACCGGTTTCAAAGCACAAAGTTTCAAAGAAGAAAAAACCACTTGATTTATTGGGTCCACGTGTAGTATTTAGTGAACATGATAGAAATAAAATAAAAATGAATCAATTCATTAGTTACGTAAACCTTGACAAAGAAGCTTGTTTGCTTTGAAACCGGTCGGTGAAAAATAAAAATTTGTGGTAAAAAACAAAGTTGTTTTATTTATTTTAATACAATAAAAACTACTTTGTTTATTAACACTTTTTTAAATATTTTTCCTTCCGACCGGTTTCAAAGCTATGCAAGCTTCTCTTTTTTAAAGTATTCTTAACTAATGAATTCTATCCCATGTATTTTATTTTATCAATATTATGCTGCCTGTGGAGATAATAAATCATGCATTTTTGTCTTGTAAGAGTGGGAAGCGTAATGCGGGATGGGTACGATCTTTAAAACAAGACAGGAGTGGACTTAAGAAAATATTTTTTATTTGGTTATTTATTTTTTATTATGAATCGCTTTTTCAATTTCTTAAATTTCCAACTTGTCTAATTTTAATATTTTATTTTTAACATGAAGAACTTTTCATCCGGTGTATTTATTGAAATTATGATTATTACACAGATGGTTAGCGAATTCAGAAAAATTATCATTTGTTTTATTTATTAAAAGAAAACGGCAGCCATTGTAATAAAAAAAATACAATATTTAAAAATAAACCAAAATATAAAAAACAAAATCAAAGGTTCGTGCGTTTATCTGTCAATCAATAATTAAATTTTTAATATTATTTTACCATATAAGTCAATTCATTCGCTTTTTATCGGACTGGGTTGGTAAACGGCCTTACTTCTTGAAAAGCAATTTTCTTCACATTTTCATAAGAATTGGCGAAAACAAAATGTGTGGTTTGTCATTTTCGTGGGTGTTGATATAAATGTGTCCTTGGAGGTTTTGCTCAACTTTTCCTCTTTACATAATCAGGGTTTAATATTCCGAAAATGTGTTCCGCACTGTTTAAGAATTCCAAATGGTAACACCCCCGCCTTGTCGCCCCTTCACAATAACAATTGTATTGATAAGTTGACCTTAAACTTATTTTTCAGAATTCTTTTCAGACTTATGAAAATAT
The DNA here is from genome assembly GCF_059751315.1 of Micrasema longulum. NCBI lineage: Eukaryota > Metazoa > Arthropoda > Insecta > Trichoptera > Brachycentridae > Micrasema > Micrasema longulum. The sequence continues at coordinate 82,928 of NW_028278621.1, forward strand.
ACAAATGTGGTTTTGTGACTGAAATGTATTATTACCCAAAACTAGCCAAAAAGGAAACTTCATTAAAAAAGGTTATAATATATTTACTCATTGAAATAAACTAAAATAAGTAAACAAATGCGTAGATACCAGTGATTTGTATGAAAAACTATATGTAAGTAAAAAACACATTAATACTTAAAGAAGACGAGGATTATAAAACGTAGTAAGAAAATACGCAGGAAAGCGTACCAGGGCCGCGATTATAGTTTGAATGAAAACACACCTTTTTTTAAAACATAGTTTATTTTTTAAATTATTATATTTTTAAAAACAAATGTGGCGTTTATATTTAGAGATAAGAATTTTCGACATAATTAATTTATTTTTTTAAACGCATTTTAGTTATTATTTTAATCATTTATAGGCTAAAAGCTTGATGTTACTGCATTAATGTTTTGTAATGTTAATGAATAAATTAAATTTTAATATCGCCAGTTGCTTAGTTACCTTCTTTTATTCTATTTTAATTTTTGTTTCTAATTTAGTTATTTTTATGATTTTTTAATTTTTGTTAAATATTATTTGTATCACAATTAAAAGCTACAAAACAGGTATTTCTGAGCCTATGTAGTGATGTTTGCTAAAAATATTTTCTTGTAATTGACTCCTTCTTAGTTGAGGACTTGTACAATTTTACAATATTAAATGAGAAAGTTCAGTGCTACCGGAAATTGGGTATAAATATGCTTCCTAACACGCGGTAAAAATTAGAGCATTTAATTTTACGGCGAAGTGTCTCGAAAATGTATGAAAAAAATCATAAAAATCGAACAAGTCACAAGTTCTTCCGAATCAACCGATGATAGAGTGTTGTGATAGATTTTCGGTTTCCGATAAGCCAACCCACCAATCAGCAGAACCTGTGTCGTCACTGGCGGAGTAATTTCAAAATTATGACTTAATTTTTTTTTTTTTTAATTTTGGTTTAGTTTGATATCTATAAACATTTTTTTAAAAAGCACTGAACTTCCCTATTCTATTTGTTAACTACTGCGTGATAAACAGTTATTTTTTTGTTTACTATTATTTTGTAAACTATTATTTTTTGCCAATAAACTTCGTTTTTCGGGACTGAAACGAAAGCTTTAAAAATAGTGTTTACGGGAGTAAAAAAATTTTTGGAATTATGAAAAAAAATACATAGTTTGATATTTAATTTGCCTACCATGCAAGAGATCACGGGTTCGATTCCCAACATATGAAATATTTATTCTAGACCAGGACTTGAAGCGTTAAACTGATCATCTTGCGTTTATCCAACAAAAATCATTAATATGCATTATTAATTGCGAGATGGTTTTGATAACAATAAATTGTTTGATGAATTAATTATTAATCTTACTCTTTTAGAGATAACTTTTATATCCGTGCTATGTTTAAAAAAAAATGCTCTGCAACGCTAATTCGTCTTGAAAAACTGATTGTGACAGCCGCCGTGGCGCAGTTGGTTAGACGGCTATTTGTAAAACTGGCCTCGGGGGTTAGATTCCCGCCAGTTGCAAGAAAAAATTCAAGAAAGATTTTTTCTCAATTGGTCTGGGTGTTGTGGTGTATTTTTCATTACCTCCTTCCATATTCCCTCTATCCCACCTGCTGACAAGCCTCAAAATAGAAGCTTAGCGGGTTATTCCTTTAAAAAAAAAAACATATCATTAAAAAAGCCGTATGGGCGTTGATAAATTGGTCAATAAAAAATATTGATTTTATCATTCCACTTGAACATAACAGTGGATACTTACAGGTAGGGTGTAAGAATACCTACCACCTACCTAGCCTAGCACTCATTATATAGACGTGTTTCCATTAGAAGGTTCGCCCTTACGCCCTCACTGGCATCTGGCATCGCCGAGCATTCATTCCGCTTAGTTCTAGAACAATCAATATTTAGCGCTCGGGGCTCGGGGCTCGGGTGTCCCATCTAGTTTGCCGTTCCAGTACTAACTGCCGCACTGCATTACGTGGACTACCGACACCGACCCTATTATGTGGAGGCTACTTTATACCGCCCCTACCAGGGCCCCGATTTGAATAGGAAGTTAACATTTATCTTCAATTTTATCTACAAAGTAAAATTAAGTTTTCCGTATGAAAAGCAAAATATGCATACATTTTTTTATTTTAAACACGTTCAACTATAGGTTACCGATGAAGATACTTCAAATGTTCATGCAATATACTTATTTTCTAAATATAAAGTTTATACTTGAAGCACTAACTTTGTGATTATTCATTATAATAAAATAAATAAAACAACTTTGTTTTTAACCACTATTTTTTTTTATAATTTTTTTTTCACCGACCGATTTCAAAGCAAACTAGCTTCTTTGTCAAGGTTTACGTAACTAATGAATTAATTTCTATTTATTTTTATCATGTTCACTAAATACTACACGTGGACCCAATAAATCAAGTATTTTTTCCTTAAAAGGGTGGTAATTTGATATCAATATTTTCGAAGCTAGACAGGAGAGGACTAAAATAAATATTGTTTATTTGGTTATTAATTATTTTTTCTTTAGCTTTTTTTAATTTCTAAGTTGTCTATTTTAATATTTTATTTTCAACATGAAGTACTTTCAATCCAGTGTCTTAATTGAATTTATGATTATTTTCTATCAAACATTAAACCGGCTTTCTACACAACTAATAATATATTATTGTTAAAAAAATCACACAAACAAAGTCCATAAATATAATAAATCTGGGATATACCAATTAATTTGTAATGATTGCGATTCAATCTACATTGGAAAAACTAAAAGAAACTTTAATATTAGAGTAAAAGAACACTTCAGATGCTTAAATAATAATAATTTTTATGAATTCGAAAATCATCTGATAGAAAATAATCATAACTTCAATAAAATATTTAAATATTAGAAATCTTAGAAAAACTTAGAAATCTTAAAACTTAAAAAGCGATTCATAATAAGAAAAAAATTATTAATACCAAATAAACAATATTTCTTTAAGTCCTCTCCTGTCTTGCTTCGAAAACATTGATATCAAATTACCACCCTTGTAAGGAAAAAAATACTTGTTTTATTGGGTCCACGTGTAGTATTTAGTGAATATGATAAAAATAAAACAGGAATTAATTCATTAGTTCCGTAAACCTTGACGAAAAAGCTTGTTTGCTTTGAAACCGGGCGGTGGGAAAAAAAAGTGTGGTTAAAAACAAAGTTGTTTTATTTATTTCATTATACTTATTTTCGTTCACAAATATCGATTTTTCTTTATGGGCAGTCGAAGATAACTCTGTTAACGTACCGTTGTAATCGGGGCCCAGCAAGTTGACTTCTGAAGTTTGTTCCTTCTACTTGGGGTTTATTTTCTAACAGTTTTTTTTATAATCGTATTACGAAAAAGACGGTTTGAGTATGTTTAAATGTTTGTAGACATGGCTGGATTTCACTTCCCAGGGAGTTAAGATCGTAATTTATTCAGAAAGGGAAAACATTTTTGGAAGCCAGTGCATTTTACAGGGCTTATGGCCTGCCATGTCAGGGGTATTTCGTTGAGAGACAGAAGAACCAACCCATGTATAAGAGCGAGATCGAAAGTCACCGATGTGGTCCACAGGGTTGCCAACCAGAAATAAAGCTGGGCTGGTCATATGGCCAGAACCACAGACTCTAGATGGACTAAAAAAGTCCTGGAAAGGTGACCCAGAACAGGCAGAAGTGTCGGCAGGCCTCGCGCAAGGTGGTCTGATGACATTAGACGGGTTGCTGGTAGTGGTCAGATGCGGTTGGCTCAGGATAGGGAGACGTGGATACTTGAGAAAAAGGCCCGTGTTCACCATTGGACAAGAGACAGCCGTTGATGATGATGACCTGTCGTTGGCCGGTTTAAGTGGCGGTAAAAGAGCTGAAACCTATATTAATGCGGGTGAGATTCATCCGTGTTAATGTGGATATTTAAACATAGGCGGAATGGTGAATATTACATAACGTGGCCACTAAAATAAAATATTACGCGTCAACAAACTATTTAAAACAATCTGCAATCCCTAGAATAGGCGATCAATATGACAATAGATTTACCGAGGCTTATATTTTTTATGACAATTTATGTAAAATTAAGTAAAAAATAATAGAAATATTGAGGGAAGCAGATATTTAATTAATTTTATTATTAGATACATATTTTTCATTTCTTATCTAACATTTGATATATTTAACTTAATTTAAATTATTGTCTTACATGTAAACATTTTTTTTGGTGTGTGCATGAGTGTCCTACACATACAAAGAAATTGTATATATTTATGTACATACTTTTCATTTACCCAATAAAATAAAGTAAATAAGGCCATTAAATCCTTAGACTTCCATTTTCCATTAACATTTTTTTTCGCCATTGTCTGCAAGTTTGCCTAACATAGAAGAGATTTCGCCATTGTCTGCAAGTTTGCCTAACATAGAAGAGATTTCGCCATTGTCTGCAAGTTTGCCTAACATAGAAGAGATTTCGCCATTGTCTGCAAGTTTGCCTAACATAGAAGAGATTTCGAATTCGATCAACACGGATGAAACGAAAATTTATTTCAAATGGTGTTTTACACTTGAATACTTAATCGTCCCTTGACTGGTACCTGAAACTTACGAATAATCATCTTACTTTCATGTAACAAAAATAGCGTAATAAACTAAGACTATTTTCAGGTTACTTGTTATTTGATAAGAATTAAAATATATAGTGTTTATTTTTAAGCCATTACATAGGAAAAGTCTCGTCCTGAAAACGGTCGGCAGATTAAATTTATGTATTGATTTTATACAAAGTAATTTAGTTATATTTTTTTAGGTTAAGGTTCTCGTACAATGTATTAGATATTTATCCAATCCGACCAGTCAATAAATATACGTACTTTGATTTTTTTTTTCATTCAATCAATTTTGTGATTTGTAAGTACTAGCACTCCTTTATGGCTTTTATACGCAGCTGGTTTAGCAATCTGGTTTTCGCTTTACATTACATTGCGTCCCATAAAGTGTCTACTTAGTGTCTTGCTAACTTCCGGCCGCGGCCGGTGCGGACAGCCCGCCGTATCCGGTACGACCCGCGGGGTTCGGACCTGGACACCCGGACTACCGACGCAGTACCCCACGCGGGAGATATTCCCGCTGCAGATAATGGCTGATATAGAGGGAAGCAGGTTCACTGAACAGGTTCCAACAGCCGGTGAGATAAGGAAAACGTATGGTTTCCGACGGCAATAAAATTGCCTTATTGATTAGCTTGGAAATTTGCGCAGAGTCGTTCTCAATTACCCGAGAAAACACTCAATGTTCGAAAATACGTCTGTTCTTTTTTTATTCGATGTTAAATAAGTCAGTGGCTCTTAGTAGTACGATTTGAACAAAAATTTTAATGTTTTGGTGTTTTTTTTTTTTTTTTTTTTTTCATTTATTTTTGCACCACTACAGGCCAGTAGGCCCAATTACAGTGGTGAATTACATCACAGAACACCCAGGCTTGAGAAAAATTCATTTTGATTTTTTGTGTTCTCACCGGGAATCGAACCCGGAACCTTCCGAGCGTGAGTCAAGCGTCTTGACCACTACACCACGGAGGCCGCCAGCGTTTTATAATACGCGACCGAAAGATGAGGCAGATTTTGTCGTCATCAATTCTCCTTTTTTTATCCGCTAATAATGAATAATGATGTACTTGTCTATTGTCTCGTCAATCGCAGACTGCGAATGTTACATGCGAGAGAATTCGCCATTAAAACTTTCCATAAAACAATTAAATTTAACCACAGTCCTCTTTTAAAAATATTAGGTGCTAACTAGCGATGAAACGTATATCCGGCAACTATCCGGTATCCGGCCTGATTTTACTATCCGGCCGGATACCAGATAGTAACTCAATATCTGTCTGAGTACCAGATAGTAACTCAATATCCGGCCGCATACCAGATAGTAACGCAATATCTGGCGGATACCGAATGTTTATTAAATTGCGTCACTAATTGATTTATTGATGTCGACCTTGTTTAGTCAAGGAAGTAACCATCACTATTTAAAATTTTGAATTTTTAAAAATAAAAATGTTTGTCAGTTCAGTATACACTGAATTTAACCCGCAAATAAAAACATGTTAATGTATTTGCGTGAAAAAAAGTGCAAGGGGTGAAACTACCCAAAACCATTGTAATTCAGAGACAATTGGCCAGATATCCGGTACCCGGCCAAACCACCACACGTTTCATTACAAGTGTTAACATAAGTTGTGTCTGGTTTTTTTCGAAATATTAAAAGCAAAACAAAATTGTAAAGTTAATACGTCATTCGAAATAATATTTTCTGCTCTACAAGATATTTCGTTTGCTTTTACGTTTCTTACTTTCATAACGGAATGCAAGTAGACGAAAGTGAGCATTTTCGACACATCCTTCTGTTCGGATTCAATCTAGAGAATAAAGCTACCAAAGCTGCTCGCGATATTTGCGCAGTGTACGGTGAAGATGCTGTGAATCTGTTGCAAAATAATAAAGAGGAATACATTGTTGAGTAATTTCTTGTATTTTTTTATGTTTCCTCTTGTGCTCTTTATTTGGAAAACACTGACACAACTTATGTTAACACCCAATATTTAAGTTATGATTTATGTATTGTATTCCTTCTCTCTCTCTCTCTCTCTCTTTTGTTATCATTTTCATTCAATATTTCGTAATATATTTACTGGCACAATTAATTTTAGTCCTGACGCTGAGGTAGCAACCTCGAAACCGGTCAACGTAATTCAAAATTAATCTAGTTTTCTAAAAATCTATGTTTTTTGGTAAATTGTAATAGTCATCAAATCGCAATTTTCTATACTATGGTAGCACCGTGGTGTAATGGTTAAGACGTAAGCCTCGCGACAGTAATGCTGGCTCCAATTCGTAATTCCACCAATATTATTTCAACCCTCTTTACCTGTTATGGTTCAATAGAATGAAAAAAAAACGTTTAGTATAGAATGGACATTTCGTATTCTATATTTACACCCTCTTTCAATATTTTGTCGAAGTTTTTCATTTTACAAAAGAATTTACGTGGAAAAATGTTTAATTAAAGTTGAACATTTGGACAATACTCCGTTCAACCTTTACTTCGGTCTTGACGTGAATTGCAAATATTTCTAACCCTACGGGTCAAAATCGACGTAAAGCAAAATACCCCGAATGCCTAACAAACCGCATACCAGCCACGAACCACTGGACTATCATATGTACATATGTAACGTACGCAAGGTGGTCGGCTTTACCTCGGGATAGGTTGGCTTCCCGCCTTCCCGGTCAAGAATGAAGGATCTAATTTTACTCACCATTCCATGTAGTATTTACGTTCTGGTTTTTGTTTCGAATGAGGCAATTCAGTGTTTTTTTTTACATATTTTTTATTTGTTAATCGACTATTAAACTAAGCCATTTAAAAAAAAAATGTTTTTGTAACGTATTATCAGCGCTATAGTTTTTTAAAAGTCTCAAGTTATTTTGTGACGTTTCAAGTTCTCTACGGTGAGTTGTCCCGATTGGTGGGTTAACACTCTGCCATTGGTTGATTTCGGAGAACCAGTGACGTCGTTCAAAGTAGATTATTATTTAATTTTTTCATTCATTTTCGTGAAACTTCGCCATAAAATAAATGTAAGTAGTCAGATTCGGGATTTTAGTTTTTAAAATTCTTAAAAAATATTTCAGCAAATACACGTATTTTTTTATTTTTTTTCAAAAATATTTACAAAATAGTATTAAATTAAAGTCCTGCTGAGTTGCATACATACAACTCGTCAGCAGGTTCTTACAAATTACATCGATTATTTACACTTAACCTACATTAACAATAATTTTACTTGAAAAACATTACATATTACATTATGAAAACTTAAAAACTATCACTAATACAAAAAACTTTTTTCTAATAACCATAATTTGAGCAAACGTCTCACTCCTGTATTTAACTCAGTATTTTTAATATTGTTTGGTAACATGTTAAATATTTTACGTATACTGTATTGCAGTGTCCTTTAGCCATATTGATTGCAATATCTAGTAACAGCTAGCCCTTCCATACTAGTAAACCTGGTGTTGTAATCATGTACCAACTTGTGTTTATACTCTGAGTGCGACGCATGCTGACAAATTAATGTGTACCAAAGTAGAGCCCTAACAGATAATTTATTTACAGATTTATACATCAATGATATTGAAATATTGTGTCTCTGGCGGTATACATCTTTTAAAATAGTAATTTATTATTGAAAAGTAACACTAAAATATTTTAGTTTGTAAATTAGTTTAGAAATTGAGTCTTAATTCAGCTCTCCTGAACAATTTTGAAAATTACAGATAGTCCCTTCTGAATTTAACTACCGAATTTAATGAATGCTCTATTTTTCACCGCACGTTAGTAAACATTTTTTTTATCCAATTTCCCGCTGCATCGAACTTCCTTATTATTTAAAAACGTATGATATAATTTAATATGAATAGGGAAAAAATACGGTTTTCTGCGTCCTCGTCAATAGTTTTTAATACTGTTATTGTCCTGTACATTTCTCTTTGAGAAATGTATCCTACGATGATTATATATTGAATTCACACAGCAAAATAAAATTTATGAAACATTTTTCGTTCGGATAATAGTAAAGTCTAGGCGCTTTTGACGATCCATTAACGTTGTTAGTTCTCGACCAATTTTCCCTCGGAGTGTCCCATTTCCACTTCACAAACCTGATTGAATATATCTCCGGCATTTTCTCGCCAAGCTTCTGCCGTAAAATAAATGGGACCGTAAAACTCTCCAGGAATATCCCGCAGAACAAGAGAGTAAACTGAAATGTCCTCGAGCGGATATGAATTGACAACGAAAAAAAACAAACAATCCTCTTGAGGTTAATGTACCTATTCTACATTAAACTTATATAGACTCGTATAGTATGTTTGTAATTAAATATGTTGATTTCCCCAGATTCATTAAATTATTTAAACTTTTAAAAATGCGCCAATAGTTTTTTTTAATAATACGCATACTGTACTAAGAAATAAAATAAATTAATGATTTCTCTACAGGTTTATTCAGATTTTTTCTTTCCTATTTTGCATTAATTTATTTATGCTTTATTAAGTTTGTTCATAACATCTTAAGAACTAATATAAACTTTTAATAATATTACAATTTTTTTATCAAAATTATTCAATAACATCTTTTTTCAAATTAATTTAAAATATTTAAATATTTATACAATATCTACTTTATTTCTTCAGGTAACTCATTTTACAGCTTCAATCCCTTAAACAATGAGTTTTGAGATTTGGAATTAAAAAAATAAATATTTATTCGACCCTCATTTACTTATTATTGTTTCGCAATCTTACGCATACGATAGTAAAAAATCACAAAACGTATTTTTGACGCGGATTTTTTGTGGGTATTTTCTTGATATTTTTTTCTGATTTCAAAATGTACCCACGTCTCTGTCGTGTGTGAGTTTTCGGATTCGATTTCTGGTTTAAAATAAATGTGCTTTAATGGATATTATCACTAACGAAGGTAATAATTTAGGGGATAGGTAGATATAATATATGATTTCACCTCATTACTTTTGAATAATAATAGCATTTTTATTAATTTATGCTTTATTAAGTTAGTTCATATTATCTTAAGAACTAATATAAACTGTTAATAACATAACAAATTTTTATCAAAATTTCTAAACAACTTAATGTTTAAAATGTATTTAAAATATTTCAATGCTTTTTATTTCTTCGGGCAACTCTTTGTACCGCTTCAATCCCTTGACGAGTTTCGAGACTGTTTTTCTCCTCATTTGGTAATCTTATCTTTTTTTATCCCTACTTTCATATGTATGACATTGTTGGTTAAATTTTATCATGATCTTTATTTTATTCATCCCCTTAATTATTTGAGGGCATTGGAAGCAAAAATAGCAAACTCCCGTTTTGGTGTTTTCGAAAAAAATAACAAAAACTGCCAAACTAATGCCAAAGAGAGCCTTTATGCTAGAAATGTTATTTTCACTGAACTGAATGATAAAATACTAAAAAATTATCCCCTTAATTATTTTACGTTTAAAACTTGCTACATTATGTCTTATTTGTTGCTTTACAGTAAGCAAGCCAATTACCTTGTGCATTCTTTCTACATTAGAATATATATATATATATATAGTTCTTTTGAGTATAATCCTTTTTTATTTATTTTTTTATTTTAAAGGAATAACCCGCTAAGCCTCTATTTAGAGACTTGTCAGCAGGTGGGATGGAGGGGATATGGAAGGAGGTAGTGAAAAATATTTCTTAATTTTTTTTTCTTGCAACTGGCGGGAATCGAACCCGCGAATCCAGTTTCATAATTGGCCGTCTTATCAACTGCGCCACAACGCCTGTCTCATCGCCTTATTTTGAAAATTTTATTTATTTTATTACAGTTTATTTACCTATTTTTATCCTTAAAACATGTGGATAGTCAGTACCCACACCATTTAAGGAATAGTTTACTTGAATTGACTGGGTATTCGCATCACGTTTCTTTTTATTCTTTTCTTTAGTAACGTGGCCTAAATATCACGTCGTTATCTAATTATTTAAATGTGTTTTGTTTTATTGAAATTATGAATAAAAAAAAGCAGAATCAAATAGCTTCTCTTTTTTAATATATGGCATATACTTATTTTTTATTTAGAAACATTTATGTGTTTTTAATTTTTAATGTCTGTCGTATTCTTCCAGTTGCGTTTAATGATTTTTTTATTGTGTACCCACGCACACCGGCCATGCTTTTGTGGGATTTTTTTGTTTGTGTTATAATTTATTTTACATTTATTGTAAAAAGCTACAAAAAATATATTATTTATTACAATAAAAAATATTACAATGCAGAAATAGTAAAAAACTACTGGATTTAAAGATCGTGATTATTTTTTTAGGGACTACATGCTGCGAGTAGCTGTATAATTTTATAGCTGCCACAATCTGTTTCAAGTTCAGAGCTCCGGATCAGACCATTTTAGTATGCATTGTTATTGCGCTTTTAAAGGTCATCCGCTGTTAAGTTTTTCTGGAGATCTGTTATAATGTCTGTATAATATGTACACAGTACACACTTAAATTGTTTTTATTATTATGCTGAAAGTTTCCTCACTTTCCAAGCCTAAATCTATTGCGGTAAATGAGAATTGATGTTTGGCGCTTACAATTCGATCTTAACTAAAGTTCGCCCGTAAATCTCCACCGAGGGATGGAAAACTCACCTTATTTCCCGCACAACCTTGTTTAGTAATTGAAACCGCCGCGTGATGTGAATTTCTAATTCTTTTTACATTATATTATGCCTACCGCGTTTTAGTGTAATTATACATCTACTTTTATCGATTTTTTTAAATTAAATTACTCATAACGACATGGCTCGCTAAAAAAAAATAGATCGATTTTTCAATTAAAAATAAAAGAAGCAGATATAATCTCAAACCGTTGGTGATAGCTGTTTCACTCAAATTTTGCTGGTATTGATTTTCGATTTGCACCTAACTAACTAACTAACCATCACGCCATTTCCCCGGAGGGGTAGGCAGAGAGGATAGAACGCCACACCACTCTGTCCTGGCACACTTCCTTTGCTTCCTTCACATTCATACATCTTCTCATGCACGCACGTCGATTATTACGACTTTTCACATGACCACTTTCAAGAATTTGTTGTACTTGATCATGCCATGTCTTTCTCGGCCTTCCTCGACTTCTACAACCTGACACATTCGCATCATAAATCTTTTTAGCCGTTCTTTCATCATTCATTCGCTCCACATGACCGAACCATCGCAAAAGACCTTTCTTAATTTTGTCGATAATGCTTAACTCAGCCTTGCATTCTGCTCTAATTTCGACATTAGGGCACCTATCATACATTGTTTTTCCGAATTGCACCTAACCTCCCAAATATCAAGTATCAATTTAAAAAACGTTTTTTGTAACCTAGTTCAAATCTTCTCTTTTGTATTGGCATTAAGTAAAGTAAATACTACTTCGATTTAGAAATTGGTGTCGAGAATCGTCTGTAGCGGTGATGATTTTGTTACAAGTTTTCGTTTTTGTTTCCAATAATTTACATTTGACATTTCATTCCCTTTCACTAAGAAATTACTCTTTCGGAAATAAAAATATGTAGTTTCATCACAGATGTTTGATTTCCATTGTTAATTATAAAATTGCATTAATAAAATTACCTACTGTTTCAATATTCATACATCGTCATCTTTTATTCGTTTTATTTTATCTTAATGCAATGTGTTCATTAGCTTTTATCTGCCCTACCATCTCCATTATCGACGCTGAGAACAGACCATATGGCCCTGTTTCCAATGTACTACGGTACTCGTAGGAAGTTTAGTACACTACTGACTACATTCGATAGGTCCACCTATAATTACACTTGAAAGTAATAAACCCTAATTTCAAATTCATAATGTGATAATCACATTTGTATATTATACTATTTGTGATGGTGTGTCCCGTCAATGTGCTGGTACATTCGACACTGGTGACACTAGTGCGGGCAATTGGTAAAATAAACCAAAGTAGGGAAGAAAATGCCGAACACTCCTCTAGTGGAACGGAAGGCCTGTCGACTGCTGCCAACAGGCCGGCTTCTCCTGAAGAGTTTAAAGTGGTTTGCTCTTCACATGAGCAAATGCTGAGAAGTTCCTGATTGGCCTACATAAGTATATCCCTCCTGATCCCAGCAGTTTCGATAAATTTAAAGAAATTTAATTGCAGAAAAATCCACTTTTGAAATATTAACCTCGTATATTATAAGCAAGGTAAATAAATAAAGTACGCCTAAATAAAAAATAAAAAAAATTCGACACTGATGTAAAGATACACTGACATAAAATCATTTAAAATAAAACTATTGCGCTAAATGTTTTTAATTTGTCGGTCACGTGGCGTTTGCCTACCATGCAAGAGGCCTCGGGTTCGATTCCTGCCATGTATGATATGAAATATTTATTTAAAAGGGTGTTTTTACACTACAACATTTCATAGTCCCTGGGTACGTGAAGCGGAAGACTTTAAAAAATTGTATTGGAGTTGCATTATTTTTTACCTTGCTTATAATATACAAGGTTTATATATATATATATATTTTTAAAGCTTTTTCTGCAGTTAAATTAATTAAAATTTTAGCTTAGTTTTTGGGATCAGGAAGGATATTCTTGAGTTTGCTAATCAGGAACTTCTCAGCAATTTCTCACGTGGAGAGGAAACCACTTAAATCTCTTCAAGAGAAGCTGGCATGTTGGCAGTAGTCAACAAGCCTTCCGCTCCACTAGAGGAGTGTTCGGCATTTTGTTCCCTACTTTGGTTTATTTTACCAATTGCCTGCACTATATTGACCGTGTAAAGCTTAAGACTGATCTTCTTACCGTTATGTGACAAAAATGATCATCTTACCGTTATGTGACATAAACACTGCGATTGGTGTACCAATGCAGTCCCCTATGCACCATTATACGTAGAAAGAGAATGATGATAAAATGTTATGAAATATTTGTTTATAACTACTTACCGACTTTTCTATGTTTACCGGTTTCGTCAGGACATCAATTAAACCAATATGAAAAACCCACTATACACCTTAACCATAGTTGTTGCACAAAAACATAAAACCAACATGCCATGCATTTTAGGAGGCAACCCTTACATGCACTGATTAAATTATAAAAGTTTTTTATGTTGTGGGAGAAATATTTGAAAACAGAGAAAAGGGATGATGGGAGGGGCGTGATTTTAATAGGTATAGGGCGACCATTAAAATGGAACGTCGTATAATAGGCTATATTGAAAGGTTGTCAATGTCTTCAACTCACTCTTTTTTCAACTATTTCTCCCACAACATCAAACATCTTTATAACGTAATCAGTCCATGTAAGAGTTGCCTACTAAAATGCATAGTATGTTGATTTTATATGTTTGTGCAACAACTATGGTAACGGTGTATAATGTGTTTTGAATGTTGGTTACATTGGTATCCTGCCGAAGAGACAGGTACGTCTCGAAATCGGTAGACATAGAAAAGTCGGTTAGTGGTTATATACAAACATTTAATAACATTTAGTTAAATGTCTGAACGCGAATATAATGCTTCAAATATTAATAATAAATCATTGCTAGTCTAGACAGTATTTTTGCTAATAAATCTCAGAATTTGTACCTTTTATAACAACATTCTAAAAATTACGCAAAATCTTAATTCATTTCTGCCTTCGCTGAAAACCATTGTTCTATTTGAAATATGCGTCTTTTTCTTTATTTTTGTCTTATAAATTATGAAGTGATTTTTTTTAAATATTCTAATTTAATAATGTTACCCACCTACTTAAATATATACCGAATTAGTGTTCCAATTTCAGTATTGTACGTAAAATAGGCTTTACATTGTCAAGTTTACAAGGAGGTTTGAGGTTTAACTTAGAGTACCTATTGCTTGTACAATTCTTCATTAATTTGCTTCAACGAACCACGAAAGAACTCACTGTGGTATTATCAATTAAAATTCTTAAAATGTCTGTACAATAAATCTTCCTTAAGTTTTCTTACGACTTTTTTTGTATTTTTCCATCTTTATTGAATAAATTTATGCAAATCATTCATATTCTTGACTTTTGTAGGTTTTGAATATATTTTCCCCAGAAAATAAACGTACTTCAAAATTATATAATAAAATATTCCAGTCAATTGAAATATTTTTTTCAAAATCTCCTCGCGTTTTATTTTGTTACAAAGTTTTAAACCATACAGTGAAAATTGTTAATTATGCGCTTCTATTGGCGCGAAAAAGAATATTCACCGATTTCTTACGCTTTTATTTGCGTGTTTTATATGGCCTTTTTGTGCTTATTATTTATTTAGTTTTCTGAGAATGTTGCGCGGATCCAACGCTTTGTATTATGTAACAAAATCATAAGGAGTGACAACCACTCCCTCCCTTTTTGGTAGCGAGGAGCAGCCATTATTGCATGTAATATCCTCGTTTGTTCGGGACCAATTTTACCAAAATTTCCCGCTGTCGCCGCCAAATAGTTAAATCGGCCATTCGACTGAGCGATTTGGCTGTTCATTAAATGCCGGCATTCAACTGAATTGCTAAGCCGTTCGTTGAATGAACGTTTAAAAAAAGAGTTACTTTAATCCTTAATTTACTTAATAAGTTAAAAACTATTTTATTTTATTATTAAACTTAACCCAACCTAACTCGGCGACTTTTGGTTCGCCCGTTTTCAATGAGCTAGCTTTCAACCAGCCAACACGTTGAACGTTAAGCTATCTCAATTCATATAACGAACAGCCTGGCCATTCTGTTGAATGCCGGCTTTAATGAACAGCGTAGCCATTCTGTTGAATGCCGACTTCAATGAACAGCGTAGCCGCTAAGTTTAGCAACTGATTTAACTATTTGGCGGCGACATTATTAATGTATTTGGTTTTCTGACTTTCTACATAACATGTAGAGATCGTGTTCCAATAATTTTCTCAGTAAAAGTACGAATTGATGTTTTTTTTAATACTGTGGTATTAACAGGCCAGAAAACCCACTGACAGTGGTGAAAGGCAAAGAACACCTGGGCTTGAGAAAAATGACATTCAATATTTTTGTTCTCGTCGCAAATCGAACCACAGTATTGTATTTAAATTATCTTTCTCGGACTAATGGATTAAATATTTTATTTCTATAAACCTATTAATATGTTAAAAATCAAACTCAAATTTTGAGTCACCACAATTGGTGTTGATATATTAAACAATAGCTAAAATAAGAATTCCAAATTATTATATAAAAATCTATCTAAATAAACATCTGGACAACACGCTTCATAGTATATTAATCTATGCAATATCTCGCAGTAGTCTCCTGCAATGGTGTCTTCCCTTAGACAAAATCCATACTTGTACACTTGTCCCGAAAATGGCTTTCGTTTTGGAGAACTTAATGAAAAATTATTTAGAAACTGCTAGCCTTTACTGGTAAACCTGGTTTTGTAAACATTTACCAATTTGAGTTTATACTCGTGTATTTTATATCTTACATAAAATATTCTATTTACTTACCTAAAACATATTTATGTGTTTGTAAAACAAAATTTTGTATTTTATTTTATTTATTTAACTTTTAATACATAATGTTAATTTTACATTGGCGGGCTTATTGCCAAAAGGCAATTTCTTCCAACCAACCAATAAAATAAAAGTTTTATTTTCATAATTTAAATTCTAAATCATATTCAATAGAAAATAAAAAATGAAAATCTAAAGATATATAAAATATAATATTATGTACCGATATTGAAAAATACCATTTTAGGATTTCTAATTTAAAATTTAAAGAATATCGCGGACTGACATATCAGAAGTTCAAGGTCCGAATCCCGTTCTGTCACTACTTGATTCCTATTTTCTAGAACGTTTTGATTTACGACTAAAATAATACGTTAAAATTTTTATTTGAAATGGGTACAAGAACTTGGTTAGATTTACACAATTAATAGAAATATGATATTTAGGTAAATATTAACTGAGTACCTAACCGGCCTATCACAGAAAAGTAAATTAGCTTTTTATAGGTTACTGTGCCGTGCGTCGTTTGAATCCAGAAATAAGTCAATTTTCATCTAATTGGCCCTGAAAATTCGTCTCGAAGAAATTCAGTAAATTGTGTAAGTTCAAAATAATTGTGAATGAGGTTGAATTTTTTTTTTCTTAAATTACCAACGGTATAAAAACATTGTATGAAGTAAATATTTAAAAAAGAAAATTATCAAATTTGTCATATACTGCGTCGGAAGAGAAGAGTATCGCGAGTGGATTTTCGCGTCGTTTTTTTTGTCGATGATTAAGATACAATATCCGACAACAAAGCACACGAAACATATCGTTATACTATATTTTGGAAGCAGTAAAAATAATGATTTATAACTCGTATTGATGAAGTGATTCAGCAATAACACGAACACCGACAGATGCGACGTTTCGGGAAATGAAAAGTTCTAGAATAAAAGAGATGCAGGTTCTCGTAGACGGATGTCAATTATATTATTAAGAAAAACTCCGGAGAGCCATTATACCAAAGGAAGAAAGGAAGAAAGGAAGGAAACGAGAATATGGAACAATGGAACAAAACGAAGGAATATTGATTTAATAAGGTACGTTTATTTTACTTGTGGTGGCCATGCAAGCAAAATATGTGTGGCTTAGTTAAATATATATCTGCATCGCATAATATATCGATACAAAGGTGCTTCACATTATATTATTTACTTGGAAAAAGAATAAAGCGTGTTCCTGTGCTGACAGCGAAATTTTATTTTACAGAAAAGCTTCATGGTGAAATTTACCAACATGTACGAAAGTGTATTTATGATCGCGGGATAAGATTTAATTATGAACTGTTTTCATGCGAGCCAGGATACAAAACGGTAAAGTATGGTTCTGGAAACATTTTAATTTATAAATTATTAGTCGCAAGTTGTGCATTGTGTATTTATACATGCAGAATACAGGGCTCGATATATCTATCTGATTTTTAAATAGCTAAGTTGTATTTTGATACAAAAGGCCTAAATTATATGATTATTTTTGTAAATGTATTATGTAGATTATTCGCCAGTATGTAAATTATATTATGTTTGTAATTTTATTGTATTTAAATATCTGTATTTCAACATATCTCGTCTTTTACTTAATGTAACTTGATACAGCACCGTTTGCGGTGAATTTTTTACCACAATCTTTTTAAAATAATTTTTTAATCGAATTTTCAATTAGGAGCATCATTATTTTACATTCTCGCGTCGAGCTACTGCGATAAATAGCCGATTACTGTGTGGATTCAAAATAACACGAAGGGTTGATTTTTTTCAAATATATCTCCTCTTTAACACTAATACTACCCTTAACGTAGGTAAGTGACCAACGCCTACCGGAGACAGTTTTTTGATAAACGTATCTTGACGATTTTTATTAAGTTACTTCAATGTATAAAAAGTATCCCACAGCCTTGAACCGATTAGCCTACACGAGGCTTTGATTTCAATAGGAACTGCCGGAGGCGAAAAATGAAAAGAAATTTCCTAATTTTCAGCGAATTTTGTAAAATGTTTTAATCTTGTTGGTACCATAACTCATTTCTGACGTAGTCCGTATGGTCTATGTGGGGGTTGTGGGTTGGGAAGGGGAGAAGCCGGGGTAGTTGGGAGGAATACAAAAGGAGAAGATTCGGGACTTGTGGGGATGTTTGAGATACTAATTTTGCTGATTTGGGTTTTTTCTATAATTGATTCAGTTTGGGTCTAATTCAAGGAATTTAATGTAGGTACTTCCATATTTATACTAGCTTTGACTTTTATTTGCTATTGACCTTTTTCATTAGGTTGATAGGTAACGTTTATATATAATATGTAATTGAAAGAAAACTTGATTAAAATACAAGTTGCGTATATACATTTTATCAAAGAAGATCTCATCTTATTGACATCAATAAACTCGTGTTTAAATAAGTCCCTCTTTTATAATATTCGTTGTTAATGTTATTCTACAAAATATTACAACTACAATCATTTTTAGCATCGAGACTATATTGATTACTTACTTACTTAGCCTTCTTCTTGAGTCCAATGTTGAAAAAAGGCCTTCCGTTTGGACCTCCACAATTCCCTGTCAGCTGCCACCCTTTGCCACTTTGGACCGGCACCTCTTCTGATGTCGTTGGACCATCTGGTCTGGGGCCTGTCTGCGCTTCTGCGTCCTGTTCTCGGCCTCCAGTCGATCACTTTTTTGTCCATCTACCGTCCGACATCCGAGAAACACTTCGGCTCAGCAATTCTTTTTACCACATCCGTAATTTTGGTACTTTACTGATCCACTGATTTGTCTTGCAACCCACGAGTGAGATTTGTTACATTCTTCTTTCAATCGCTTTTGCGTCACCTTCTGCTTGTGTAGGATTATTTTATTATTGGGTGATGTTACGAACCCATAGGCGGGCAAAGGGAGTACGCATTCGTCGAACACTTTTTTCTTCACCTGAAAATGCACTTGTTGATTATTGAAATGAAATCGTTATAAGAAATGTAATAAAATATAAAAAAGGGGTAGATTGTAAACTTTTAAAGCAAATAACCATCAATCTTATTGCATTTGATTGACCCGTATGCGGACCTATGTATTCATTTACTGCTTGGAATATGATTGGATTTGAGTTTCGCCAGTTGCATAATATGATGGAAATAGTTTTGAATCCGCGGCAGATACGGGCGTGGTAGGGGGCAGAGCCCTGAATAATGGATGAGGCTCCACACTTCGAGGATTACCATAATATTGGCTCCCGGGGCCACACGCTCCAGGACAGCGGGTATTGAGAACTGTGAAGAAATAATGATAATTTTTAATAAAATATGGTAAATGTAATACGTATTTAACTAAAATTATTATTAATGTAGGTTTTATATAATATTAAAAAATATATGCGAACGTGCCGAGAAGTTGTATGCTTGCAAATCAGCAGGACTTTAAATTTAAGACTATTTTTGAAGATTAATAAAATGTTTAAAAAATCTTCCTTATAATTTCAGAAATTTAACAAATCCATTTTTTTACCAAAATTTATCTCGATTATGTGATTCTTGATAGAATTCTATAGTAATAAGTTAATAACACGTTTTTTATGTAAGTTATAAATAATTATAATACTTCGTACATATTTACTTATTTATTTGACCCATTACCGCTTTCAGACCGAAGAGGCCTGTTAGAGGGTGAAACCGCTAATTCGTCAAATAAATCAATTGAAGTGTATCAAGTATTTTTATGCCAAACTTATAGGGCCTTACTTATAAACCTGGTATAAAGTAAGGCTTAGACATAGTGGTAGAATAAGGATGGTATTCCCATCCGAATTCTACCACTATGCCTAGGCGTAACTCTTTCCATGTTTATGAATAAGACCCATATGAAAATAAGGGCCTTAATAAAGTGTATAACCTGGTACAAAGTTACGCCTAAACATAACAGTAAAATAAGGATGGGAACAACAAGCTTGTGAGTAAGGCCCTTTAAGTTTAAACCAAAATAATTATAGTCATTACTCGATACGAGTAGGAACTGATTATATTTCTGTTTATTAATTGATTATCTGGTGATTAAAAATAATTATTTGTTATTATAAGAACATTTACTCACGTGCATACTCCAATTTCAACACGATGTCGAAGTACAAAAATATATTACTTACACGGCCGTGCAAATATGCACAACATACCCGGTACCCGATAACATGTTGTACCATCAACGATAGATTTAAAATTATTTTGGTGTAAGAATGTGGTGTATAAAAAAGAAAAAAAAAATGAAATGAATAAGTCACTCAGATACCAACATAATATTAAAATTCCTAATCAACTAACAACTATTAAAAATAATATATCAATAAATAAATTTAAAGTTAATCTGAATAAACTTTTTGAACTCGTGTAAAAACAACATTAAATTTTAATTAGTATGAATGTATTATTGTTTTATGTTTTTTCTTTATATATCCTATGTTTTTCTTTTCATGTACTCGTATTTAAAATTATATAAACTCTTATAAACAACTAAAACAGTGTAAGTCACTCTCCAAGCACAAGAGTTAGTCTCTTTTTTGGAGAGTTGCAGTGATAACATTGAATAGATGTGTAATAGTAGATATGCTTAGAATTTTACAAAAACATATACTTTTTATGAAATTTATGAATAAATTATTTTTTTCAAAAAGCATTTACCTTTTTTCTTGTTTCTCAACATAACATTCTCCCGAAAATAATCTGAATCATTTCAGTGCTGAAAGTCATATATTTTAAAAGCCGGCTTTTGTTTTTTTTTTGTATTTTTTTTCCGCCCGTCATCCTTGCAGTGTCAAGGTGTCGCCAATCAAAGGATCCTTTATTCTACCGAAGCTTTGTACCTTAATGGAACCGCCATCTCAGTGCATATTTTACGAGCTCTGGTCGACTCTGAACATTATACAAACTCACCTTGTTCTATACCATACATTCTGCCTAACCTTTCTGTACAGGAAGTGCTTTCATTCCACCTTTCAAATTACTTTCCCTTTATACTCCATTAGCCCAGCCCTACTATCCATACCGCGCCACTGTACAGACTTGAAATTGATTTTTTGTAAAATTATTTTTACACCTAACTGAAAATGCCTAGGCTTCCATATTCCCTTATTTAAAGTATTCTCCATCCCTGTTGTAATTTTTTAATCTTAATGACTCCCGAGAGGGTGAAATCCAGTCATTTGTCTACAAACATTTGGACAAACTCAAATATTGTAATAAAACCAACTGGTCCAAGAAGAAGTTTAAAAATTGGAAAATGGTTTTCAGGCGTTGCCTAGTATGTGTCAGATGAATCTCTTTACAACAACGAAGGTTTCAGCTCTTTAACTTCACTAAAATCAACAAATGGAAGAATTTAAGAAATATAGATTTTCAAACATAGGCAAAATAGTGAATGTTACAATGTGTAAAGTGGCCACTTAAACCAGCCAATGACAGGTCGTAAGCCCTGTAAATGCCTAGACTTCCAAATTACCTTATTTGCGGTATTCTGCATCTCTGTTGTAATTTGTTATTTTTACTCTTTCGAAGCTGGATATCCTAAATTTATCAAATTTCACATTTAAAAATTCCTTATTGCAACGCTATTATTATCATTTTTCATAAATTGTTTTCCAAGTCCGCTCCTTAGTTGAAGCATATGGTGCCCACAAAGAGCCTCCAGGCCTTCGTCAGCTACCGGCTCCTGTGTATCCTCCCAAGTCAGGTTCACGTCCCGCAGCTCTAATATGAACTGCCGACAAATAGTCGGAACGTCGAGAACCCGATACCTTAGTAAACAAGCATAGTTAAGAGTCTCAGTAGGCATCTAAATATATTGCCAAGCCAACTCCGCTTGATAACAGTTGTCACCGAAAGTCGCTGCGTGCGTTCTCTTATTTCTTCATCCCTCACTAAGTCAATTCACCGCACATTCAAGATTCTTCTGGGGCGCCTACTCTCAGTATTTTTTTGTGTTTTGCGCCCTGTGCTACGATTCGCATCCGTAGAGTAGAATAGGTGTTATCCAGGCGTTTTGCAGACGGCATTTGGTTTTCCCCGAGTCTTATCTTATTCCCATACAGCTTTCATACTGTTGAAAGCGGTGCCTACTATTCCTAGCCACACTCCCAGTTCATTTTGCGAAGTTGCGATCTTTCGTAGCACATGCTCCCAGTAATGGATGGAATTGGAATTTCTCGACCCTTTCTTTGATTCCGTTTTGCAATTTCTTCCAACCAACCAATAAAATAAAAGTTTAATTTTTATAATTCAAGTTACAGAAAATATTCAATAGAAAAAAAGATTAAAAACCTAAAAGTATATAAAAATAGAAATAAACGTATTTGTTTATAAATTACCTTAAATCAAAACTATTACTCAATGGGAAAAAGGAAAAAAGAGAAAAGAGGAAAAAGGAAAGGAGGAGAGATTAAGGAAGAGAAAGGAGATGTTTTTTCAGACGTGATTTAAACAGAGATAATGTAGTAACATCTTTGATGGTGGGTGGGAGATGATTCCACAGTCGAGCCGCATGGACACTATATGAGTTAGAGAAGAAAGAGGAATTGTGGATGGGTATTAAGAGAGTGCCTTGAGAATTAGAACGAAGAGGTAAACCATGAACTGATAAGCGTTGAAATTTTTCACGCAGGTATATAGGAGCGTTAGGACTATGAAGTACATTGAACAGAAGTGAGAGGGAGTGATAGTCTCTCCGCTGTCTAATTTTAAGCCATTTCAGTTGCTCATGACCTGTCACTGGCTGGTTTTGTTCTCGTTTCTCATCTAAAGACTATTAAAGTATTGAACTAAAATTTGTTCAAATCGTTTAAAGGTAATAGATTGAAAATGAAGATAGCGGAAGCAAAATCTTAAATTTGTTTTTGAAAAGAAATACAAGCATTTTGAATCATAAACTTTTATATTTTCCTTTATTTCTAAAATTATGCCATCGGTAATACTTAAAACAGTGAAAAGGGTATCGAATAAAAATAAATAAAATTATCATCTTCATCATCATTTCCTTTCCGCACCTAATGGTGCATAGGGCACTGCATTGGTAACCAATCGCGGTGTATCTTTATTATTTTTGTTGCATGAAGGTAAAATTATCAGTCTCACTCTTCAGGTACCAGTCCAGTAACAAAAACACTCTTTTAAAAAAATATTTTATATCAACCATGTCGGGAATCGAACCCGAGACCTCGGGTGGTTGACAAACTCGCTGACCACTACTACACCACGAGGCCAAAAATTATACCTTAAGCAAACATATTAGATGCTGTATTTCCTTACTAGGTATTGTCAATACCTATATGTCCAATTACTATATTAGCTCCCAAATATTGAAAAAAAGGCATGTACGTTTTTACGAGCTCTGTTCGATATCGTATGCTGTTGCTTCAATTCCAAATAAAACAGATTTTCTGCCTTAGCCTTCGGTATCCTTTCCAATATTGCCGGTTTTTGGATGTTCATTTACAAATCCAACCCGAGCATTCAAAACATTTGAGTTTGAAACCAAAAAGTCTGATTTTTTGGCAGCAAATGAGGTTAATTTAGATTGATGGTCTTTCTTGAAGTTCGTGCAAATTTCTGATGAAAATCGAGTTTTGTGAAAATATTTTTTATTTGCCCACCTTCATAATGGTGTGGCATGTCTCGTCGAGTGGCGTAGTCTGAGTGAGCCCCGAGTCTGGTGGAGGTTCAACCCGCGATGTGGAATTAGAGCTCGATACGGGCCGCACTAAAGACGGGGTAGGATGATGGATGGGAGTTCTGACAGGCCGAGATCACGCCGTAATTGGACCGAATTAATACGTATCTAGCGTTCTGTGGTTGCCACCGATATAACTCATTTAGCCAGTAGGATATAGGATACATCCACGTGCAAAATGTATTCGATATATTTAATTATTTGGCACTTTATATACATATACAATTACAAATTTAAAAGAATCACTATGTAAAGCGCCCTTGAGGTATTTTATTACGAAAATGGCGCTTTATAAGTTATCCATAATAATAATATTTATCTACATATAGGGGGGGCATATTGCCTTAAGGCAATTTCTTCCTACCTACCCAAACCGTTCAGTTTGAGAAAATTATAAATACATGGACATATTGAATCTTACAATTTTATACAAAAATTAACACTATACTATGAAGAGATGAGAGGGGATGGGAAGGAAAGAAGAAGGATAAAGGAACAATTTAAATATTTAGATAGTGACATTTCAATCTTGATTTAAATGTAAATGAAGATGGGGCGTCTCTTACATTAGTGGGTAGATTATTCCACAATCGAGCGGCTACTATTGTGAAAGAGGAGGCAAGAAAATTAGAGCGATGACAGGGTATTGAAAGGGTTCTCTCGTTACTAGAACGAAGTGATAGTCCGTGTTGTGAAAGAGAGCTCTCTCAGATAAACAGGCGAAGTGGGATTATTTAAAATATTGTGAAGAAGTGATAGATGTGAATGTTTCTTCTATGCCTTATACTGAGCCAGTGTAGTTGCGTGCGAATACGTGCGAAGTAGCGAACTAACCGTCAATAAACTGCCAAGGAGAGAAAAGGAGAGGCTTTAAACCCACTGTACTGGATTTGAAAATTTTACAAAGTGTTTGATAATAATTAGTTTTGTACGAGTATTGTTAATTAGCCAATTAGATTATTTTTAATTCGCAAATTAGCTAACTAACAAACCTGAGTTCTTTGATGTTTCGGTTAAATAAAAAATAAAATATTACAATAAACGTTACCTTTATCGAATTGTTGAACCTGCTGAGACTTAAGTTCAATGTAGCAGTAACAGTGTTCTTGTGTCTCCTCGAATTCCTTTGGCATTCTGTACTGTTTACCCGTGCCTTCATTACAATGGGAAGTTAAAATTTATCTCCAATTTTGCGTACATTGTTAAATTAAGTTTTCTTTGTGAAAAATAGAATAACACATCACTCAATAAGTTCGTAGGAATAATAAAACCATTACTTTTAGGCAAAATTCGACTTTATTCATCAACACAGTCTCCTTCGAGGGTGATAAATTCATTTTCGACTGTCGATTTGACTCTGGAGTAGTGATGGATCCATGTTTCATCCATTGTCACACATAAAATATTTTTTTATTGCGCTGAAACAGCTTCAAACAGCGTTCTGAATTGAAACTGAGAGCAAACGCGGTACCCACTTAGAAACAGAGCTTTTACATGGACAAAATAACGAATACACTGTCTTCTGATATCTTGAAGGTGTCATCTATCTCGCGCAACTTCGTTTTACGATCAGCCAAAACGATTTTTTTGACTTTTTTTTCTGGAACGACTGCCTAATTTGGGCGACCAGAGCGTTCAGCATCATCGGTATATATGCGGCCGCGTTTAAAATCTACAATCCACTTCTCCACCATTTGCCTCGATGGAGCAGACTCCTGATAGCACTTGGCAATCCATTGCTTTGCTCGATCGCAATGCATAATCAACTCACGAAATTTAGATTTCCTATTGTTTTGAAAATTACAAAAGTAGCGTCACTAAAACCACTGCAACTTGTGAATTAAACGTCAGATTGTTATGAAACTTGGACACGTATTATGTATTTGAAGGTTGGTATTTCCTCAAAATCAAATGGATTTGTCAATAGTAGCATCAACTATATGTCATCCTATGAACTTATCGAATGATCGATTATCTGTTCTTTTTTTAAAACTTAACATATTCTATTACATATTACCGACGACGATAGGGTCAGGTACGGTATAAATGAGACAGTGAAAAAAGTCGTGTAAATAAAAGACAGCATTATTGCTAAAACATAATTACTTCAAAACAATAACAAAAAATATACTAGTTATATTTACATATTACATACTTAGTACTACCATTATGAAAATGTTCATTTATTACCATAAATGCCTCTAAAAAAAATATGTAAAAGTATACCCAACCATCCTCACAAAATCTTTCAAACTTGGCGAACAAACTTTTGTTGTATTACGAACGCCGCATGTCGCTGCTTGTAGTGTCAATCGACGCTAGCAGACTTTCTGTCTACCCACAAACATAAATTAGTGTTGCTTTATGCTTTGACTACAAACTGAACTTTGTATTCAAAATAACCAATAAGTTGGTACGGTGATTTAATTTTATTTTTGCTATTTTTATTTGTGTTCTGCATTTTCAAAGAAATAAAATATTCAATTTTTATAAAAATTATAAGGATTTCTCAAATCTTCACATTTAAAACATGTAAAAATGAAACAGATTAGATAATATAATCACTCAAAAATTGTTCAAACTCTCCTAGTCGTAGAAGTATTATTAAACCTAATTGCCAATTTAACCCAAACTCTCTCATATTGAAACCTTAATATCCTTTTTCTCGTATGTATAGCATAGCACTGCTGCCACAGTTGTCTTGTTTTTGCACTCCAGCGTATATTTTTCGCCCCTTCTTGAGGGTAAAAATAAGACAGAATTTTTATTTTTTCCCCCTTAAACAGATACAATCGTAGAAAAGTAAAGTAATAAGCCATTGTAACATCCTTTTGTGAGGAGTGTGAAAATTGACCAGATTTTCTTTTAAAATAAAAGAATGTCAACACTCAATGTATCAACATATTTCAAAGATTTACAAAAAATTTAACATGGAATTATACAGAAAAAATAAATTGTGCTCTTATTGGTTGACATACGCTCTGTGCATTGTTGTGAGACAATGCAAAAAGTAAGCCGAACAAATAAATGCAGATCAAACTCCTCACAAAATATACGCTGTTCACCAGTGTCGCTTAACCAGTAAAGATGAGAATCTCTCCAAAATGAGGACAATAATTATGTTCGACCTTCCCACAAGATGTGTGAAGAATAAAAAATAGTATTCATAATTTGAATAGTCTCAGAGCCTCAATAATCACTGTGTATTGCTAATTAGAACATGTAGATCAGGTAATATCGAAAAAGAAAATGTCTAACATAGTGAAAGACTATTCAAACATACATATTTATGTCTAAAAATATGTACGTTAAACTAGATTCTTTAGTGAGAAAATATAAAATATATAAATTTCGTCTCATTATTACCCCTCCAGACCCTACTTTAAATTTTCGTACAAATTTTTCGTACATCAATATCGACTTTACTTTATATCGTCTCGACATGCACCGAAGAAGATATCATTCGTAATCGCCGCCCTTGTATCCTGAGACGAAGGGAACAGTCGTTGCGCCCGAGTCTGCAACAGGCGCCGAGCGGTGGGAGGGCGCGAGATAAGCGCACGCTCCTCTTCCGACAGCTGTCGCTCAACTGTTCCAGATACTAGGAAACACTACTCTGACATCGCTACTCTAATGTCGCGTGCCGAATTAATCATTACCGCTTTTTCATATATCGCACGTTTAGGACGAAAACGACTGAACTCAAAAAGAACTTAAAATGAGTTAAGATCATAAAACGACTTCAATGAACATTATCCATCTTTCTGAGTTTAAAAAAAAAAACGCAATATTCGGGTGGGAATAGGACAAAACCGTTACATCGGTCGCTTTGCGAGGAAGCGACGCAATCAGTGTAGTGTTCACATTGCTGTTTGAAGGACGCGACGCAGACAAACATATAGTAACCGAAAGCCGGTTGAGTCGATTTTATTCTGATACAAGTGGCATGTTAACTTTATTTAAAAAAATATATAAACGACCAATTTAGCTTTGTGATTGTTTTGTTCCGACTTACCGATAATCTTACTGAAAAGTCTCTCGTTGTGAAATACTTGCGGTCAATAAGAAATATATATTTAATCAGTATTTTGTTGAAGAATAATCCTACGAAATAAAAGATTTATAGTTTATCAGGCTTTCGCGCTCTAAGATGGTTTTCCTACATATGTTTTACGATAAAAATATAATAATATTTAGATTTTTTTGCTTGCTTTTCCTATTCTGTTTTTACTATGAAATTTGTATTTATTTTTATTCAACGCCCTTTGTATGTTACTTTTGTTTGACTTCAAAGGATTCGAGCAAATTTACCGGAAAAAACAAACAAAAGAAATATTATTTCATTGGATCTGTCACACGCACTCTTGGCCTCTGTATTCTGAATATTCTATAAGCGTTTTACATTATTTTTAATAAAATTAAACGTAGATTTCGTTAATTTATTTTTAGGATTGCTTTGATCCAAAGTTAAAATCGTTGGAATGGGATTTTTGAGTTCTTGCGAATTTAATTATTTTAAAATTGTGTACCGCGAATTTGCTGGTAATCAAATATACGCATCGATAGATTTTGTGTTCGTTGAGCTGTATTAAAATGAACAATTTTGTGTCGCGGTGTAAATCAGAACGTTAAGATTGAAAAATGCTATTTTTATGTACAATATGTCTACGGTTTCGTCACGCAAAACGAAAGAATGTTAAACAGGTATATTATATGGCGAGAATCAATGATAACGTCGAACGAGGACGGCCACGAAAGACGTGGAGTGATCGGATAAACCAAAATCTCAATTCTGGTCATGTCAAAAGCAGACATAACCGAAGTGCATGTATAACAAGATGTTTCGGGTTGTGATTCTGCGGCTAGTGTTGTGGACGCACAGATCAAAGTTCCGAGGTTCGCACTACTCGATTCCCATTTTCCAATAGTAAATTATTTGCAACTCGTTTAAAATTAAAGAACGCAAAAGCTTCTTTAAAAATACGTGCAAAATGTACGAATGTGAAAAGAGCTAGGAATGTATTTACGGATAGAGGTGTGTGCCGGTCCATCCTCTCCTCCTACCCCTACGGGGAACTGGCGTGACGGTAGTAGTAATGTCGTATTTCCAAACGCCCAGCGATTGTCAGGAACGACGCAATTGGTGCAGCCAGCAATCCAAATATCCAGAATGAAAGAAGAAAATATGCATACATGTGAGGTTTTTAAGTATTCTTAAAAAAAATACGTTTAGAATAGGATGATTCGATTAATTTATAAATTGATATTTTATCTGTCATTCGACGACTTAGTGGCTTGTTAGATAACATGTCTAGTAGCCAAGAAGATACAATGTGTAATGTGGTAGTATCTCGTTCGAGTACCTACATAATTCCGGTCTTCCGGCACGCTTCCAACCTGATTTACGGATCACGTGCATCTGCGTCTGCGTCCGAGTTGTACGCAAAGTTTACGGGTTCCAGACTCCTGTTCTGGTGAAAGGTGAATTGTCTTCTCTGGAATAATAAAGGTCAGAATCAAAAAAGGTTTTTTGAAACCAAAGTTATAAGACATTTATTTCGTAACCGAGATACTAAAATGAAAACTAGAATGTTTATATTGAGTAACGCTAGCAGGCGATACTTAGGGACGACTTTGTGGCGTTATAAAATTAAATAATGTCAATTAATAAGAGAAGGTAACCCTGACGGAAAAATCAACGGTAGACCACTCTGGTCATCTTTTC
Organism: Micrasema longulum; assembly: GCF_059751315.1. NCBI lineage: Eukaryota > Metazoa > Arthropoda > Insecta > Trichoptera > Brachycentridae > Micrasema > Micrasema longulum. Next base: position 112,564 of record NW_028278621.1, read on the forward strand.
CCAGGAATCACTATGGCGAGTACATCCAACAAGCAGTTGCCCTGGCCTCGGAGTAGCGCAGGACTGAAATGCTTTCGCTGTAGTGATCGCCAACGTCGGGGGGACCTGATAAGGCACGGCAAGAAGATGAATTGATAACGAGGGCTGAATCATTCCGGAACAACCCGAACGGGAAGCATCCCGAATGGATAAAACTTCGGTTTTTAAGAATATGCATACCGGGGCGTGGAAAGAGGAGGCAAATTGGTACGGGCGAAATTCGTCAAAGTGAAATTAACATGGTGAAACGCTTCCTAATTTAATTATTTTTTAAAACCTAAAATATGAATTCTTTTTGAGAATACCAAAGCCTCGATTACACGGGCCGAATAAAATTATATTAAATTTTAAGAATGTAATTTTGCGCTACCCGCAACAATGTTCGTGTTGAGATCTGAGAGTACGCAGTTCCTAGGTGACGCGCGCTAATTGCATCACTGTTTCGATGTTTGGCAGCACGTTAGTTAGATCCTATGCCTAGTTTCTAGAACTGCAGTGATGACCAACCTGTAACACGCGTATCGACACGAGACAGCGAGGTGACACAGCGAGGCATTTTGAGTGACACGCATCGTTTACAGACGATCCGCGTACTTTTGGGAGACCTCATTCTCGGCGTTAAATAATATTAAAACAGCAATATACGCGAACTGACTGATGCAATTTGTAACGCTTGCTCTATTTAAGATGGTTTGAGTGACACCTTTAACACGTACAATGATAAGTTAAAACATTTAATTTAATTAGTTTATAGAACCGGCGTAAAATGATCAGACATACTTTACCTACATAAAATCATATGTAGACGCACCAATCTTCACTATACAAATTATTTTTTCTGGACCAAGTTGAAGAACACAACATTACCAACCATTTTTTTGCCAATCTTTAAATCAAATATTAGTTACCACTAACCCCTACCGAGACTTCGACGAACATTTTATAATGTATTCCAAGTGAATGGAGGGTCGGATATATTTGAGGAATCTAGACAGTCAAACATTGATCCCAACAGTTTAGCTAATAAAATAAAGTAATATTATAGCAGAAAAATCCTCTTTTTGAAATATAAACCTTGTATATTATAAGCAAGGTAAAAAATAATGCAACTCCCATGTAAATAAAAAAAAAGAAGAGTGTCATAATTTTTTTTTATTATTATTAACTGTTAATTTGTGTTTTTTGCCAACTTTACTTTATTGCTATACTTTCTAAAAATACCTTTTCTTCTGTATTGGGAACTTGTGGGCTTTATGCATGTTTCTCAAGATTTCAGAATTTAGATTTAGAGATTTAGGAACAAAAAAGTCACTAATGTAAATGATTTGTTTTTTGCTGTTAAATAATAATTAGTTCATATGCAAAACTCTCATTTACTAGGGTTTCAAAAATTATTAATATTTCTAATGTGACGCGGCACCCGGCCCGAGGCAAGTATTTTCAGAATTTTGATTCGCCGAGCTAAAAAGGTTACCCATCACTGATCTAGTGCCTACAATCCCGTTTCGTCGTGTTTGGGATAAATCAGTACGAGCGCGTGTTTGCGGAGTGAGATTAGTTCTAATTGAAAACTTCCTATCCAGCTTCGGTCGCTCCGAATGTTCATGCTAATTTGGCAAGTGCCGCTGCCGCATGCCGCGCCGCATGCCGCGCTGTAGGGAAAGGGCGTAACTGCGAGGATTGCGATAAATGTGCTCAACTTAAAACCAATCGGGTGATATAAAAACTTTTTAATTAAGCGAGGAAGTTCAGTGCTACGGAAAAATGGAGCATTAAATTGGACGGCGAAGTTTTTCGAAAATGCATAAAAAACACAAAACAAACAAACAATCCATCATGCCGTTTCCCCGTCGGGGTACGCAGAGAGAATAGAACGCCATATCACTCTGTGTGTACCTATCATACATCGTTTTACCACACATTCGCCTGAGGAAACGCATTTCCACAGCATAACCTACTTTCTACATTTTTTTTCTAATTCCATACTTCGCTCCCATACATTAGAGTTGGCACTAGAACTCCATTGTGAACTGCTAGTGCTAAAGAAAAAATAAATATTTTGCAAGGTCACAGGTTCAAGTGACCGCTTATTTATTCCGTCGTTCGTCGGCCTCGTGGTGTAATGGCCAGCGCGTTTGCCTACCATCCAAGAGATCTCGGGTTTGATTATCGACATGGTTGATACGAAATATTTAATTAAAAGAGTGTTTTCACACCAGAATATTTCATAATCCCTGGACCGGTACCTGAAGCGTAAGACTGATCATCTTAACTTCATGTAACAAAAACGAATAAGATACGCTGCGATTAGTGTACCAATGCAGTTAGGTGCGGAAAGGGAATGATGATGATGTATTTTTACCAATAAATTTGTACCAATAAAGAATTGAAGGAATATAGATGTTCAAATATGGGCAGAATGGTGAATGTTACGCAGTGTGTAAAGTGGCAACTTAAACCAGCCATTGACAGGTCATAAGCCCTGTAGATGCCTAGACTTCTATATTACCTTATCTTAAATGTTCTTCATCTCTGTTATAATATGTTAAAATAAATTAGGGTTATGTTCTGGCAACTAACAAGAGATTTGGGGTTTCCGGGGTAGCCATATTTTTCGACGTTTGGCGCATAATGACGTTTAGTGGGTAGAATTATTTTATACGGGGCTCACAACTTTTAAATGTCAGCAAACCGACCTGAAATCGAGACGTCGCGGGCGGTGTAATTTCGATGTTTCGGCGGGAATTTTCAAAATTACAACATTTTAAATACTCACAGCGATGATAGTTTTTGTGGCTTAGTTGGATAGTCCATTAAAAAATAAAAATAACCCCTGAACTTCTTTACCGTTTCTAAAGTAAACTAACAAAAATGCGCGGAGTGAACTTGAGAGGAGTAATTTCTTAATTCGGTTTCTAATTGGGTTCTTTCGGCGTGCACGCGTACTTTGCCTTCCACTCGATTTTGAATTCTAATGTATCCTCCCCGCCTACAGTATGCAAATTTCTTATTTTCTCGCTACAATATTATCCAAACTGCCAATTTTAAACTCCATCACGTCATAATATGAATACATGCATAGGTAATCACCACGCTCGTCCACAAAAAAAGTTTCGCAGAAAAAATATAACATTATCAGCGTGTATGCTGAATTATGATATCACCATAACCGTAGATTTTAAATTTCACCATCGTTATTTCTTCCTCGCTTGAGTACAGAACTCGAGAAATAAGCGGTATATATAGGTAAGTCTTTTCAAGTTGATTTGAGTGATTGTATGGAACTAATACGCTTCGAACTTTGGTTATGCAGAATAATGCTTCTTATCTCAAGGACTGATCGTGTCTCCAATGAAGCAGTTTTAAGTATCACGCAAGCAAAGAGGGAGTAACACCACTGTCAGAACTCACACGAGAGGTAGTATCTTACACGATCAAGTTAGTGTAGGATATTGGTAAAATAAACCAAAGTAGGGCGTAAAATGCCGATCACCCTTAAAGTGGATTGGAAGGCCTCTCGATGTCTGTCAACAGGCCGACTTTTAAAGAGTTTTAAGTGGTTTCTTCTTCACAAGAACAAATGGTGAGAAGTCTCTGATTTGCCCGCTATTGAATATCCCTCCTCATCCCAACTCTGAAAGAAAAAATAGAAGCTTCTCAAAAGCAGAAAAAATCTCCCTCAAGAATTATAGACCTTGTACATATTAAGCGAGGTAAATAATAAATGCAACTCACATCTAAAAAAAAAAACTAAAAAAACGACCGCTGTAAAAAGAAGAAAAGCCTCATACTTTACGGTTACTTGTTTCGCAACAAGAAGTATGGCCTTCTGTAACTTATTGGCACAGTAATCTTAGACAGTGGTTCGGTGTGCCGGATGCAGCAGCGCTGATTATACTGGCCCGGGACGTTCAGAATAATGTGCGCCAACCTCCGGCGGGGGAGGCAAAAGAAAAAGAATTCGAAAACGGTTCTTCTAATTGAGGCGAGATAAGGCTTTATTACCATTTATACACTTTCCACTCCTAAATTCGATCTAGAACAATATAATATCATAACTCCAGATTTGTCTTACTCATTATGACTTCAAAAAAATGTTTATCAGTGCATAATTATTACATTTACTTTTTGATATTATTATTATTATTTATTATAGGCAGGAAGCCTTTGCTGATGCGCCTATATCTCGAGTACTGCTTTTTGTTTGCGTTCTTCTTTCTTCAAAAAGGCATCCAAACTGTTGTTGAACTGGCTGACCAGACTTGGCAATTTATTCCAGTCTGAAACTACCCTGCTAAAAAGGAAGTTTTTCTTGAAATTAAGGTGGAATCGGGGACAAATGAGCTTCCAGTTATAACCCCGTAAATTTGTATTGGGATTTAATTGATACATCTCATGCAGGAGGCATACGTTTATTTTATTTATCATTGAATTCCGAATAAGGTGCCCATCCTCCCATCTTTGTTGCAATCAATTTCTTTTCGTGTTCCCAACCGTGTCACCACGAGTCAAAATCTGCTATTTATCAAATCTTCTAAGAGCAACTTTTGATTGAATCTACCTCTGCATAACTTTACAGTTACACGGTTACTCATATGCCGGGATTATTTTAACACTCGCGTTTGTTTCGCAAAAACCAGGAAATTATGTATCGACTATTAGGGATAATAGAGTTACCCATTTCTTTCGAGGCTCGATCCCCCAATCAGTAAAATCAAAAAGATTTCTCTTGTCACCACTCCAATAACTCCAATGGAGAAACCAGAATATAATACATGTTGAAAGATGCAAAACTTGATGTGTCATTTTTTATACATTTTGAATGTGAACAATTTAAAAATTTGATGGGCTCTGAACTGAGAGAAGTAATTCTCGCAAGAAGCCCTTTAGCTCTATTGCATAGAAGAAAGGCGTTCTAAATTTTTGGTTTGGTTTTTAGTTTAACAATAAACGTGTTTGGTTTGCGCTTGCAATTCTCGACCCGTGTAACTACGGTCCGTTGTATTGCGGTAAGCTGTTGCTAACTTCGTTTTTCATAATCGTAGAATTGATTTTGTCCGTATGGGCGACTCTATTAGCCATAGGCGTGTTATTACTCCGAGGATCTAAAAAATCGAAATTTTAATTCACAAACCTAACTCTTGTGTCAGATGCGTTGAACATTTGGTTATTCACTTATTTTTGTAAACCATGTTGTGTTTACACAAAATGCTTAAAAATTGCTGAAGATTCCTGTGATATAATATATAACTGAATATGCCTAAAAAACCAAAATATAATACTTAACCACCTTTCAGCAGATATAATCCTAAAAAAGTATTTACTTGTGTTTTTTTTCAACGCTAAACTGTCGAATATGTCATTCCCAATAAATTAGTGTTTTCAATGTCTTTTTTTTATTTTATCGCTTTAATTTCTTCATCCGACGAGAGCAAATTAATATGAGACTAAGTAAAACGTCCGTATTGATTTTGTTTAAAATGGCAAAGTTCACAGCGTTGTAAAGTGTCGCAACAAATCGTATCAGCTCGTAGTATACGAGGCTCACACGAGTATTTGTATAGAAAAACCGGTCACAATTATTAAATTCATTTTTTGGCAAATAAACTATATGAAATACAATATTTGATCATAATTCGATATTAGTTTTTTAAAAAATACAAATTTCCAAATTAAACTTCTTCCTTTTGAAGATTTTTCATTTAGAACTGGAGAATCAGTGTCAAACGATATTCAACAACGTTTGAGTATGTCCAAATGCTTGCAGACTGGCTGGATTTCCTCCCTAAAGAGAAGTAGTATGAAAATTGGAAAATTGTTTTCAAGCGTTGCTTAGTAGGTGACTTAATTCAGCTGGATGAATCTCACCCACGTGATAAAGGTTTCAGTTCTTTTACTTCACTAAAGTCAACAGATGGAAGAGTTGAGGAAATGTGGATGTTTAAACATGGGCAGAATGGTGAATGTTACACAGTGCGTCAATGATATTTAAAATTTCATACAATCAGACTCAAACTTTATTTTTGTTTTTTTTTTTTAATATCTCATATTTTTTTTTACTTTAACTGTTCTTTGTCTTCTACATTTTCAAGATCTTCTGAAGTTGGAGGTAAGCACTTGCATTCATCAGATTTACTGCATCTTACGAAAATGGCTTTGCTTTTATCTGCCGCCGTGGTTTCAACTTGATAAATATGGGTCTGAATTTAATTGCAGTATATTCAATGCACTAATATTTGTGATACATTATCTAATTATCTGCTGTGACCGGTTTTTCTGTCTAAATACTCGTTAGTGCATTGTATTATATCAGGATGTGATTCGACGAGATCTGGGAATAATAAATACTCTTAATATATGACCTTCTGTGTTTTGTCAATGAATCGTCAATATTTTATTTTTTTGTACATATTTTGTATTGAATGTATATTGGATGTTCCGAATTGAGCATTGATTGTTGCATAGAATGAGGTCAGCATACATTTTGGACCGTCATTATGCATACAGAATAACATTACAAATAAGGTATTGCTTTTATTTTCTGGTTTAGGCGATATGATACAACGAATATCGGCATGTTACCGCTGGGCACTAGCTATTATTGAGATTATTCTCATAAATTATGCGAATCTGAATCGTAAAAAATCAATGTTAACATTTTGCGAGAAAAATCATCATCATGTGTACAATAGGACAGAACTTCAATGGACACCATGGAGTTGGGACTTGTTTCGACATAAATAACTACCTGTTGTATAGTGGGCTGGGGAGGTTGCGCGGCGTCTATCATGAACCCCTTAATAAATGTACAGAAAATTCATCCTTAGAGTGATGCTTCGATGTTCCCCAACTTTTCCATCTGAGACATTGTTTCAATTTATGAAGGTGCTAACATTAAACAAATGTTTTTTAAACAATATTTGAGTTTGTCCAAATGTTCGTAGACAAAAGACTGGATTTCACCCCCTCGGGCATCATTAAGATTAACAAATTACAACAGGGATGGAGAATATCTTAAATAAAGGAATATGGAAGTCTGGGCATTTACAGGGCTTATGACCTGTCATTAGCTGGTTTAAGTGGCCACTTTACACACTGTGTAACATTCACCATTTTGCCTATGTTTAAACGTGCATATTTCTTCAATTCTTCCATTTGTTGATTTTAGTGAAGTTAAAGAGCTAAAACCTTTATTGTTGTGAAGAAAATCATCTGACTGAATTATTTCACATACTAGGCAACGCCTGAAAACTATTTTTCAATTTTTAAACTTCTTCTTGGACCAGTTGGTTTCATTACAATATTTGAGTTTGTCCAAATGTGAAACAAATGGAAGAATTGAAGAAATATGCACGTTTAAACATAGGCAAAATGGTGAATGTTACACAGTGTGTAAAGTGGCCACTTAAACCAGCCAATGACAGGTCATAAGCCCTGTAAATGCCCAGACTTCCATATTCCTTTATTTAAGATATTCTCCATCCCTGTTGTAATTTGTTTTTTAAACGTTTCTGGTCTTGGGGTTACAAGAGGAGGTCTCAGCAGAATGCTCGTACGAGGTTTTCCTGTAATTTGAATACCAAAATACCCAATACCAAAAACATGTACGACTTTTCTCAGAAAAACTTCTCTTTTGTACCCCCGAGAGTGTTCAATATCCTGGATAAACATATTCAGTTCTCCAAAACAATAGCCTTTTTTTAGGAGAGTGTACAAGTTTGTTTTTTGTCTTAGGGAAGAGACTATTGCAGGAGGCTGTTGCAAGACATTGCATTGACCTTTATACCATTGAGCGTGTTTTCCAGATGTTCATTAAAATTTATGTACATGTAATAGTGTTTATGTTTAGTATTCTTTGATAATTTCCCACTTTCCATAATGTTGTATCCCAACTCAACACAGGGCTCTTGGCCTCATAGAGTTAGGGATACGTATTTTTTTTTGTAATGAGCATCTTTATAAAAAAAATCTGAATACGAAAATCAATCACTCGTAAACGAATATACCACTTATTTTGCCATAGCTTTTAAATACAAAATTTTCCTTCCACTAATAGAAAATTTATATTTATGTCCATACGATTTGGTGTCAATTTGAATGTCCTTCGATGAATAAATTTCGCGGGATCCTATTTTATTGTCTCCGAGAAAAGTAATGTACTTGTAATATAAATCAAACATTGTTTATGAGCTTCTATTCTTTATTCCGTATCCGTACTTTCTGTCACCCTTTTTTAGAGGTATTCTTTTTATTGGGTAGAAAATATTGCGATAGCTTTTCTTATTTGAATAATGTTTATTTGCCTCGTGCCTTTTGTACCTGAAACCAATTGTTTTGCCTGAAAAAATAGTTGTGGTTTTTGTTACTTTATCCTCTATTAAAAAACAACCATCTCTCTCATTTCTTTTACTATTTTCCAACTGAAAATATAATCTAGCATCGTTCGTATTTGTTTGTTTTTAAAAATGGTTTAATGTTTTATCGACGGTACTTTTTTTATAATTTTGAGTTTGAATATTTTTTTTTATTTACGCTGTATACAAGTTCATAGCATCTTAAGTCCTAAAATAATCTTTTAAAAACATTACATTTTATGATTATGATAAAATTATAAATAAACTTATCAATGAAACTTCTTGGTTTAGTTTAAAATGAACTGTTTAGCAAACTAGTTGTAAATATTCATGTTTTCTGTCCCCTGTTAAAATAATTATTTGATCTTATCTCCAAAATATGTTAAAAATAGTACAAAAACTGTAAACGTTGTAACAATTCACCTGTCTTAGGCGAAAGCGCTCGTTGGTCGAAATAATAAAAAGTAAAACTAAACCAAGAAGTTTCATTGATAAGTTTATTTATAATTTTATCATATAAATTAACTAAGGAGTTTTATCAAGAAATATCAACAAAAAACATCAATATTATTACATTTTATATCAAAGTTTATCAAAAACATATTTTTTCGTATTGATTTGAAATATTTCAAGGCTTTCCATTTCTTTTATTTTAAACCCTAGTACAATGAGTTTTGAAACTCTGTTTTTCTCCTCCTTGGTAATCTTATCTTTATTTTGCCTCTAGTTTTGTATGTATGGTATTCTTGGTTAAATTTTATCATATTTTTCATTTGATTTAACCCTTTCATTATTTTATGAATTAAAATTGCAACGCTAAACTCGTATATAAATTAAATAGGTGCGAAATTGGGTTTCTCACAGTCCTAATATGGCAAAAATGAAAATACGATATGTCTCTCAATGCTACTTACACATGCATTTGCTACTTACACATGAAATGTGATCCCATCCTGTTTCTTTTTGACCCAAGCAATATTTCTACACTTTAAAACGGCAGAAGACGGCATAATTGAATTCAAATCGGAAGTTGCGTACTGAGCGACGTCTACAAATAAACTAATAGGTCAAAACGTAAAACTACTTTTTTTAGAATGGTTTAGTCGCCTTCTGTTTGATGCGCGTATGCGGTTTCTGGACTATTCTTTATTCTATGGCTCTAGCAATGAAAATTGGGTTGAATTTTGGTTATTGTTAACAGTATACAGAGTTCAATTTTTCTTCCCAATTTTGTTTCCAACCGGTAAAAAGCCAAAATGTTTTTTTTTCGTTCAGCTTGTTCGATTTTCGTTCCATTTGTCGGGGTTTTTAGAAAGTATAATTGCTATTTTCCTTACAGTAACGCACACCTGTCAAATATTCCAGCCCGCTTATTTGTACGGCTTTGTTTTTGGTCAACGTTTACGGAAAAGTGAATTCGGCAATGAGTTTCCGATTTCACTTTCATTAAACTGACGAATACCATCTGTAGTCTGTCGCTTTCTGATTTAACTTAGGTACTCGGTTAGGTATGCGCTTAATTTAGTTTTAGGAAGAATTAAGAAGAATTACTTGCCTATATTAAAAAAAATAAAAAATATTTGAAAAATGCCCATTAAATCAATAAAAACATCTAAGTTTATAAGTGAAAATTCTTGATGGAAGTTCATTGTAATTTATTATAGAAAATTAAAAATAACATATATACAACACTTAAACTCATTAGAAATATCATTAAATCAACTCATTAGTTAACCTGAAACACTTTGTTATTGATCCTTAAGACAATTTTTTCTTCAATATTTGAGTTTGTCCAAATGTTTGTAGACAAAAGACTGGATTTCTCCCCCTCGTAGTCATTAAGATTAACAAATTACAACAGAGATGTAGAATACCTTAAATAAGGGAATATTGAAGTCTAGGCATTTACAGGGCTTATAAACTGTCATTGGCTGGTTTAAGTGGCCACCGATGTTTAAACATAGGCAAAATGGTAAATGTTACACAGTGTGTAAAGTGGCCACTTTAACCATAAGCCCTGTAAATGCCTCGATTTCCATATTCCCTTCTTTAAGGCGTTCTCCATCCGTGTTGTAATTTGTTAAAAATAATTTAATATAATTTACCCTCATACAATTTTGAATTATTTATCCTTACCTCTGTTTTGTATAAATACATTGAATTTCTTAATAAAGATATCAGTCTAAAAGAGGTCGCGAAAGCGAAGAAACCGGTCACTGGATATTCCAAATTTGTGGAGTACCACTTGACTTTTATTTTCTATGTTAAATATATGTTTTTTTTAAAAATATTAATGATTTTTTTTATAGAAACTCGTAGACGTTTCATTTCGACCATCATATATTTTTTTATTTATTTATTAATTAAAAATAAAATGTTCGGTTTATAGGGTATACATTTATTATTTACTAGTCTATAACCTAAAACACCTAGACATAGACAGCCTCAGAAAACTAGAATCACTTAAGCTAATCCACAAAATAACACAAGGACGCATCAAAGACGACGACTTCTCGTTGACAAGAGAAACTGACATACACAAACTGAAAAGTATGATAAAAACCGACTAACTTATCTAAATATGTATAATATAAACCGCAAGGTTTTTATATACGAGTACTAGCGGACCTGACAGACGTTGTCCTGCCCGAACGTTGGCTAGCCTGCTATTTATTACCTTGGAATAAGACTTTTCATTGATAAGTAGGTACCTAGGTACTTGTTTGTGATTAAATTTCAAAACTAAAAATTGTTAATATTCAAATATTGAATTTAAGTAGGTACCTAGGTACTTGTTTATGGTTGAAATTCAAAACATAAAATACATGGTTTTTCAAATATGGCATTCTTTTTCCAAACGTCAAACTCCGCTCTTCTCACCAACAGAGGGGTGTACTTATGTAGGAATACGATTTTTAAATATGTATTGAATTTAATATTATTTTAGTATTATTACAAAAAATCCAGTAAAATGAAAAAAATGGAAGAAATTATAAGGAATGTAAGGAAAGAATCTGATTTAGATCCACATAAAGCGAATGCTGTTTGTAAACATTCAAAAACAAACTTTTTTTATACACAAAACAAACAACATCTTTCCACTTTTTTGTAAATGCATTCTCTTCAAATGCAACCCCGGTAGATCGATGAATAAAACATTTATGCTCTTTACTTATTTTTTACATATAAGATTGAAGATTTTAATATCTACGAACACGCACAGCGCAAAGATCTATATTTCTCCGAAAACCGCACGTAAATCGGTTAAGCCGTTTAGGAGAAATTCAGTGACATCACACGTACAGAGGAATTATATATATAAACATATTTATAAAATAATAACAAGAATGGGGAATTTTAATTTTTTTTTACATAACTATTATTGAATACACTTAACATAATAATCAATCCAGTATTGCTATGTTAATATTCTTAAAAGTGAAACAACAAATTAATTGCGTACGGATTAAAATAATCTGAATTTATATCAGAACCAAAATTATCTTTACTTTTTATATATTTATAGGAATTTTTACCTCTACAGTATAAAAATAATAATTGAACTCTTATCAATTAACAATGTATAGCAAACTATTCATTTTTATGATATCGCAATCTTATCGTTTAAAGTACTTCGCTGCCTTCATACACATGTATGTTTACTATAAAACATGCTAGCGATACAATGTTCGTACATTCCAATGAATAATGGACATAATTTCTACCGCAAGTTTATTTATTTTTCGTAAACAAATCTTCCCGAGGACAAATCTTATCTAGCAAACATTGTTTATATTATGTCTCACTTGAGAAAACAATATTATGTATTTTTATGCTTTGAAAGAAGCCCATTTTGTAAACACAATAGTATATTTTACGCAACGTAAGATAACTAAATACATTTAATAATAGTTTTATCTCTATTTTATAAAGATTTTTATTTTCAAACCGCGGATTTATGAAGATGGAGAAAATACGCGTATACCTACCGTCGTCGATAGCTCCAGTCGCTACTCGCTACGGACCTTTATCCCGTCTGCATCGCATTAATACCCAGTTGTATTCGAACGAAAGCTTATGTGGAATGACATTATTGGACATATTACATTCAACACTTTTTTACGAGACCACTTGAATTTATTTTGAAGCATTACTGTATAGTTTCGGAAAGTGCAGATCTTTCTATCTACATATTTATCCATTGACATTATCATAACTTCACGTGTAGATGGAAAAGTTATGTGCTTTCCGAAACTATACAGTTAAACTTCAAAATGAATTCAACTGGTCTCGCACGAAAACGAGTAATTTAATTTATTTCATACCTGCACAACTCTGCTCCAGAATATCTAAGGGAACTCTGCATTCCAGATGAACTAGCTGACAGACGTCTTACGCTTAGATCAGCTACATCTACGTCGAAAGGAAAAGTTATTATACCTCTACGCAAACAGCGCACTAAATTCGGCGAATGTGCATTTGCGGTGGCAGGCCCTACGGCATGGAATGCTCTCCCAGCAGAGGTCCGAAACTGTGAGAGTAAAGTGATGTTTCGGAAGAAACTTAAAACCCACTTGTTCTCTAAATCATTTGAATAAGTTCTTAGCATGTGGTGACAAAGTACATTATTTTTCTTAAATTAAAAAGTTAAAATTAATTTTATATCTTTATATGTTCACTTTGTAAAGCGCCCTTGAGGTTTATTATATTACGAAAATGGCGCTGTATAAGTTATCCATAATTATTATTATTATTACCCAATTACGACTTCATAAAATCTCGCCTCGCCTTGTCTTCGCGCACGTGGATGTTCCATGTTGTTTTGTTTGTCTCTGGAAAGCACGAACACGACTATTTAAGTAATTGTCGGTGACAAGAAGTGTGCTCGATTAACCGTGAATATTATCGCAAAATGGCGTATCGAATAATATCTCTGACGGTATGATTCATTGAATATTCAACTCCACCCACGCGAGGTGTCCGCCCCGGCTGCCTTGCCCTTACTAAGACCTGTCTCGCAAAAAAGAAATTAATTATAAACCATTGTTGATGTCGCTTTTTGTTCGGATAATTCCACTGCCAAAATGAGTCACTCGAAAGAAAGTTAGGATCGTTTCTAAAACTTTTAGCCCGAGTCACTCTACAAGAATGATTTTATAATTTAATTTCTTTCAACTGTATGCTTTACAATGTTACACACAGTTTCTCTCGGACAAAATTATTTTTCTCAACTTTTTGATTAGTTTGATTATTATTTTTATTTATTTATTTAAATAAGTGGAAGTGTACTAAGTATTTCTAAATTAATAAATTATATGTAAATATAAGTTATTACATCATTACAATGGAATTCCATCAAGAATTGGCAATAAATAATTTAAATAAAATAACATTTTTATCGTTAAAAGCAACTTTTTTTGGTCTGTTCTATGGAAACGTGATTTTATTAAGAAACATACTTATGTTTATTAATAAAACAGTCGAAACAATGGGAATAATAAATCTCAAATACTATTTTAAATTGGTAATTCGTATGCAAATAGAGTCTTAAAATTTAAAGGTCACTGTTTCAAACAATCGGTTTAATCAATTTTGTTAGCAATACATCCAATCCTGCTGCGGATTAAGTCAGGCTTTTAATAAACATTACATGTATATTGTAGGTGCATTTTTATATATTGATTCAATTTATGGATGTAGATAGTAAGAAACTAATTAAAAATTGATATTGTCACCTTTTTTTTTAGATAAAAAAGACTCTTAAATATAGCAATGAGAGTTATCCTGAAGAAAAGCGAATATAATAAAGTTAAACAAATGTGAAATGATTTAAATTGGATGGAAATTAAAACAGACTATTGTATAATGTACTTATATTTATATATTAAATGTTTGTAAAATGTAATCTTGTGTCGAAATATTTTTATAAATGTACATAACTACAGAACTAGAAATAGGTATAGTATAAGACTACCACTTAAGAAAAAAACACAATATTTTATGATGGGATGCCTGAAAGTATTTATTCATTTATTTTATTTTATAGAAATAAACGGTACTTAGCGCCTTTTACATATTAGTTGCAAATACAATAATATGCGTACATGTAAGTAAAATTATAAGTAAAAGCTGGCATATAAAACAGATTAGTCAGATTACAGTTATTTACAAATTAAGAATGAATTAAATCTTATTGATGAAAAAAAGATGTTTATCATAATATTTTATATTTATTAATTAATACGTCGTGGGTATTCTGCGAAAAAGCACTAAGTCACAATTACTACTTCTGAGATAATTGAAATTCACGTTTGTAACGAAATAACTTTTTTTTATATACTTAACTTGAAAAAATGGTATATTGATCTATTTTCTACATTTATTCAATAGTTATAAAATAATAACTGAACTTTCAGAACATTTTTTTCAAACGAATAGTGGATTGACATGACTTAGTGCATTTTCGCTGATACATAATGCCACAGTAAGGAATTAAATTGAAGTCACATTGTATCTACTATAGTCACTTTGTGAGAAATGTTTTTTTTCTTTAATTAAAAAAAGTATTGTCATCATTTTATCTGATTTACAGTACCTATTACATTAGTAAAATAATAATTAATTAGTTAAAAGAGAAAAGAAAGAAAATAATAATAGTTACGTTTGCCCCTGAGTGAAGCATGTAGACATCTCCAGGATATCGTGTCGCCGACCGACAATCTTACCTTTACTCAAGTCATTACTGCTCCATAAGCTCCGCTTAATACATCCGAAATATTGTTATTGATGGCTCACCAGTACGGCGTCCCTTGTCCCTTGGTGCTTTTTCCCTGAACGGATTTATTGTATATTTACTTAACATTTTACAACAGAGATGAAGAACATTTAAGAGAAGGTAATATAGAAGTCTAGGCATCTACAGGGCTTATGACCTGTCAATGGCTGGTTTAAATGGCCACTTTACACACTGTGTAACATTCACCATTCTGCCTATATTTGAACATCTATATTCCTTCAATTCTTTCATCTGTTGATGTTTGTGAAGTTAAAAAGCTGAAACCCCTATTCATGCGGGTGAGACTCATCCAACTGAATCATTTCACCCACATACTAGGCAACGCCTGAAAATATTATTTTTTCAATTTCTATACTTCTTCATGGACCAGGTAATTTACCAACACTATTTTGAGTTTGTCCAAATTTTTGTAGACAAGGACTGGATTCAACTCCCCGGGGAGCTGTTTATATTAACATTTTACAACAGTATATTTACTTAACAAATTACAACAGGGATGGAGAATACCTTAAATAAGGGAATATGGAAGTCTAGGCATTTACAGGGCTTATGACCTGTCATTGGCTGGTTTGAGTGGCCACTTTACAAAATGTGTAACATTCACCATTTTACCTTTGTATTGTATATACTTATTACAGAAAATATATCGACATCTTGTAGTGTAGATAGGACTTAGTGCGTTTTTGCAGATTGTAGAGTATTTTTTCAATACTATAACCTCATCATTAAGTCAAAACAGCTAAATTTTGACTTAGTGCTTTTTCGCAGAATACCCACGATATAGTAATGGAAATAAGTGGGAATTTTAGATTTTTACTAAAGGAAACAAAATAAAATAAATGTATTTTAATCTTCAATGATGATTATTTTATTCGTGTCTGTGTCAGTAATGTAATGGGTATTAGTATTGGTATTACACCCAATACTCACAATGCATCCTTTTGCACCGTTTTTGTTCGCGGCTTGTCCGATGTCGCCTGGAAACGAACCTCTCGCCGAGGCGCCGGAAGCCTCTCCTCCCGACGGCCGGTTGGCCGTTAAACTGGCGTTGACTCACCCGCAGTGCTGACGCCTGATGCTGCAGTGACCCAGTGCGTGGCTCGGTCAGTGGGTCGCGCCCCGCCCCGCCCCGCCGAGCCGCGCCGAGCCTCCCGCGGAGCCGTGGCGCGCCGCGTCTCCTCGCGTCTTGCCTGTTTTACCGCAACGAAAAGGAAAACTTGTTCTTGTTGTAGTTTCGCGGGTTATTTGCGTCATACGATACTTTTCATGTGCTGACGTATTTTTAACTAATAAAAGTTTATTACATGTTGAATCAAATATGATATACGCATCTATTGCCGAATTTTCTGTCGAATAATTTCTTGTTATAACACAGGTTTTTCTTTTAATAAAGTTTATAATTATGAATTAATTTACCTTTTTTACTTGCTTCTTCTTCTTGAGGTGCCTTTTCAGATCCCCCGACGTTGGCGATCACTACAGCGAAAGCATCTCTTGCTATTATATTGTAATTATTTTTAGTAACGATAATTATTTGAATAAAATTATGAAGTATAAAAGCTAAATAATTTTTTAAAAACTTTAAATATGGAGTCCACAAAAAATAGCCCCCGGCTTCTTAGTTTCACGAGTAATTAGATATTTCAGGCGGGAGATCACTCTGACCAAATTTGCAATACTCGACAAAAGTCATTCTTATTATTGATTGTGATTGAACCGTATTTATATGATTTGTGAATTGAATCATTGAATTAAAGAATATTTTTTTTTAGAAAGCATATTTCATTATTAACAGGTTCATTAGCATATCCGCCATCTTTTTTCCTTTTTTACACCAAAATATATACGTATTATCTTGCCTTAGTTCGCATTTTTTATTATTTGATCTACGATCTAATATGATGATAAAACATTTTCGTTTGCTTCGATATTTCGGTATAAATAATAAACTGTATTACAATGTTTTTATATTTTTATTTTCTATTATTAAATAATTAAGATGTAAAAAATAAGATGTAAAAATTGCTGAACTACTGTGTTGTTGAATTGCTGTTTTGTATTTTTATTTTAAATCAAATGTTAATTTCAATATGTTGTTCAATATGTTAAAAACTCATTTGAAATCTACCCAGGGCACCTTTTATTTTGTTGTATGATATAAAAAAAGGATATAGAAAAAAATACAGTAATTCTGTTTTAGAGTAGATCAAAATTAATGAAGAGAAAATTTAAACATTATGTTTTTACCCTGATTCTTAAAATTGCTTAAATGAGTTTGTATAGTATAGTCCCGACTTAACACGGATTTATCTAGCAAGTTGGGACGTGAAAATAATGGTTAATTATGTCTTGTGTAATTTTCATAAGTTTAAACGTTGAATTAAATGAAATTATCAGTACGACTTTTCATTAATTTAAACATGATTTTGAATTAAAACTTCAGAACGACCAGCGCGTCCGGCCGGCCGTAGTAACGACGTATCTGGACGTCCACTGCTGACAAAATCTCAGCAGTGGACGCCCAGGCTGATGCCTTGTAAAGCAGATAAGTGGTTTAGGATTTTCGAAAAGGAGTCTGCAAAATACGGCTCAGCCAACCAGTTCACTATCCGATCTCGTATACTGCCACCTTCGTTTTGCGTGCCCTAGCGCATCCTCCGAGATGTGAAGTTTACTCGTCTCAAGAGTGATCTCAACTGTCCCCGTTCGGGCAATATTCCGCTTCAACACTCAGCGTTGAAGCGCAATACTGCCCAAACGTGAAACACGTTTCTAGAACTGATATTTGCGATTCGATACGATCTCTCGCCTCTGCTTCACACACCTACAATTTACTATCGGTATACTGCGAACTGCTCGCATACTGTCTGCTATATGATACTTAATCCACACTCGATTGCTCTACTTTACTTCGTCAATACTTTTTCTTAATCTTTAATTTAGTCTTACTTAGAGTGATCAATATATATTTTTGCCATTTCACTATCGAACTTCACTGAGTGGTTTTCCGTCTAACACATTAATTCAATACATATACCAGGGGCGAACCGTGTATAGAAACGATAACGCGCAGCTTACCATTATATTCGACTATCCATAATAACGTTTTACGGTAACTTTATTTACAGAAAAACAAACAAATAATTACTATTATTACTAAATTAAAATAATAAAAAATCACATGTGATACAATGATTTGCCATGTATTTTTTGACGATGTTTTTGTTACGCGAGTATTCAGTAAATATGGTAATATTGACTATCAATAAATGTTTAAATTAATATATTGTAAATAAATAAATATAAAAACGAAACAAATTAAATGCAAGAAATTACATTCAGAACTCTGATAATAATAATTACATATTATACAATATCAAAAATAAGAATAAAATTTTTAAAAACAATCCAATTAAAATAAAAAACATCTAAAACTTTAAAATTATTTATTTTTTATGCTTTTTTAAGTTAGTTCATAACATCTTAAGAAATAATATAAACTTGTAATAATATAACAATTTTTTTATCAAAATTTCTCGATGGCATATTTTTTCTATTTCCTTTATTTCTTTAGGTAACTCATTGTACAGCTTTAATCCTTTGTACGACGAGTTTTGAGATTCCGTTTTTCTCCTTATTGGTATTCTTATCTTTGTTTTACTCCTTGTTTCATATGTATGACATTGTTGGTTAAATTTTATTATTGTTTTTATTTTATTCATCCCCTTAATTATTTTAAGTATAAAAATTGCTACATTATATTATATTTAATTCGTTGCTTTACTGTGAGCATGCCAATTTCTCTGTGCATTATTTCTACATTAGAATAGATATTTCTTTTGAGTATAATCCTCATCGCCTTATTTAAAAAAAATTGTATATTTATAATTTCTCCTTCATTACATAAAAAATAATGGAAGAACAGTAATTTATGTGTGGACATATTATTATTTTATTTATAAGAATACTACTTTTTATGTCTATTGAATTTCGTAATCTTCCCACAAATATTTTTTTTAGTTTTTTTTTTTGTTACATATTGAGTATGTTTTTTGAAATTTAAATATCTATCCAAGTAGACCCCGAGATACTTTATTTCGTCCACAGAATTTATATTCAAATTATCAATAATAATATTGTAACCCTGGGGTATTATTTTTTCCCAATATTCATATATTTTGTTTTTGATGTATTTAATTTCAATTTATTTTCTTTTAACCATTTTGATAAATTTCCTAAATCGTAACTAATCTTATTTATCACTGTATCATAATTATCTCCTGATATGTAAACTAGTGCATCATCTGCAAAAAGTTGGATTTTACAATATTTTGGAGATTTACCTATGTCATTTATGTATATGATAAACAATATGGGCTCTAGCACTGAGCCTATGAAGTCTAGAATATAAATCAAACCTGTGAAGTTACAAACATAAACCATTTTACAAAATAATAATATCATTAAAGTTAATAGAATATGTTATATATTATTATTATTATTTTATTTGGATAATTTATATATCACCATTTTAGCAATAAATCATCTCAAAGACGCTGTATGTAATGGAATAGTACATAAACATATGTTTTATAATAATTTTAATATGGTATACAAAGTATAAACCAAAGTAATCAATAATGCAACAAAATAACAGTTGAAACGATGTATAAAAAATAGAGCAAAACATTAAAATATATAAAGCGGAAATATGGATAAGTATAAGGAATGAAGGAAAGCAAAAAGGGATACAATAAATTTATTTTATTTAATGAAATTATGAATTTATGTTCAATCCATTTTTATGGTATTATTTCCCAAGTCATTTTAGTTGAGTAAAATCGATTAATGACAATGTAATATACAAACATATAAATATATTATGTTGGTGTGCAGTTTCGTTACACATCGCGTGTTTTAATTCTCACAAAACAGTGTTGAACTTTTCAATGCTGACTTTTTAATTGACTTTCCAATACAAATTGCCTTTAAAAAACAATAAAGCTGTATAAAATTTAGAATCGTTTACAATTTGAAAAATTGTACATTATAAAAAACTCAAATTAAGCTACATAGTTTTATTATCACTAAGTATTTTTTTAAATATAATATATGCGTTACAGCGCATATTTTAGCTTCTCAGGTTTACTGTATCATAAACCGCGTGTAGCTGAAACGTTAAACACTTATTCCAATTATTTAGTACAATGTTTATCAAATTACATAATATGGTTATAGCACTCATAGCACTCTTAAAAATAATAAATATATATAATTTGGACTATAAAACAACTATGAACAACAACGCACCTATCTAAAAGTAATTACAAACAAAATTCAAAACAAGATTTAAGCATTTCTTAAATCATTCAATAAAACAAAACAAATATCGTGGGTATACTGGGAAAAAAACGTTTATCAGAAAATATGCGGATTTGACTTAATGATGCAGTTTTGTGAAGTTTTTAATACTCTAAGAACTGGCATATACACTAAGTCATATTAAATTTCATATATCTGTAGTTTTAAAAATAAATTTAAGGTTATTTCGTATACCGGCTATTTTATTCAGGCTAAAAGCTCTAAATAACTTAATATTTACTAAATACAAATTTAAGAAACGGAAAAAACAAAAATATGTTCTTAAATGAGCACTTAACATCTAACTATATTTAATTAAGATATAAAAGAGTAAAATTGGAACAAAACTTAAATGCTTGAATTCTCAAAATAGGGATTTGAGAGTTAAAGTTTTTTTGCCAGTAGACCCACGATATATTCTCCATCTCTATTGTATTTCCACAAACTCAAAATATCTGAAATAAATATAATGTAAATATTACACCACACCGCGCCGCTGCGGTTTGAGGTGAAAATCTAAAATGAATAAATTTTAACTGTTGAACTCGTTTGAATTTCCATGCAATAGCAATATGTCGGCAGGATTTGTATGTAGGTCAACCCTTGTGTACTAAAGTTGCGCATAATGCATACATTTATAGCCTTTAATGCATGAAAACTGGCACTCACTATCCTGGGAGCTAATAGGTACACAGTATTACATAGGTACTAGGTGCACGTACAGACGTACACTACACGTGACGCCATCCGTGCACCAGCCTCCGACGCGAGTCATATTACTATATGTACCTAGCACCTAGTGCATAGATCCGGTGCATCTACATACATCCGGAGCGATGTGAGTGGGGAGAAACGAGGGTTGGTATACATGCAGTATGCACCATGGGGGTAAGGTCGTACGGCACACAGTACACAGTCGTGAAGGCAGTTATTCTTATTTTTATTCAAGTTTATTAGCATACCGAGTTTAAGCTTAGCGTGTAAAATAAACTTATTTCCCCTTCCGCACCCAATGAAACATTAAATGCATCGTATCTTGATTATCTGTTGCGTGAAGGTAAGGTGGATCTTCCTATCGGTTTCCCCCGTACAAAAAACAATGTATTTTTTGTCAATAAACGAGTTACTCTTAAAAAATTTCAATTTTAAAAACTGTTGTTTTAGTTGAATTTTTATCGCTTGAGTTTTCCACCGTGAGTTTGGCAAATCAAAAATATTTCCGTGTAAAACCACCATGCAAACAAAAACTTCGTGTCAACCCTTCTAGAAATCGAACCCAGGATCTCGAGCATGGCTGGTGAACGCGACAACTACTGCAGTGGACTTTTCTCTACTCAATTTCCTTTTTCAGGATTTTTTCCCGAGAATAGCCATCGAGTCAAAAATTCTACTTCTGATTTACACGCGTAACTGCATTCTTTATCCGCCCGGACAGTCTATATATATTATGAAATACTCAAATCATACAAAAATACAAATCATTCTGTTTTTTCACATTATCAATCATTACATATAATGAAATCCCATAATCCTTCAGGATTTTTCATAATCTTTCATAATTATTAGCTAAGATTCTTCCTCTTGTGCCGAGGATGTGGTGGCCCTTTTTGGGTGAGTCTTCCAGATGCCATCGCATATTTTTTCTTTATTTTTTTAATATATTTCTCCATTTCGACTAGGTAAGCTTTCTAAAACTTTCTATAAATCGTGTTTTTGTCATTAAAACCCGTTGCAACAGAAAACATTTTTAAGAAGGAAATGTTAAATTGTAGGCATCTATCATTTATTTATCATTTATTTATTCATATATATGTACATTACAAAATAAAATATCTTAATTCATACATATAGAAATAATTAGGTAAAATTAGGTATATATAAAAAAAAAAACACATTAGTATACATAATATCCAAATAATATTATGTTAAAAAAGTAAGAGACTCTTGTAACGAAAAACTCCATCAGAGACGTGAAAAATGTCAATGTCCAAAGTGATATTGTTCAACATAGAGATAGCCCTTCCAACAGGCATAACCATTGGCATCTACATGGCTTATGGACTGTCATTCGTTGGTTTAAGCGCTACTTTACATCACTGTGTGATATTCACCATTCTGCGCAAGTTTCAAAATCCACATTTCCGCAACAGATTGAAGAGTACGTTTAGAAAAATATTGTAACATGGGTAACAATCTTGATTACTCTTCAGGGGGTAGAATCCTGGCTTTCTACAATGATTTAAAGATACTCAAAATATTGCTCTTTTATTTCATTCAGAATTTTTTCGATCTTTTTCGAAAATATTATTTTCTTTATTAAAATTGTTTTGGTATCGTAAACTAATTTTGATTCCACAATAATTATTATAATGCCACAACCAGCGCAGATTATTACGTACACCCAGTGCACACTGCACAGTACGCGGGCACAGAGCGCAGATCTCGGAAGAGGAAACTCGACACAGATTGTTATCTGGAATGGCAAAGGTCGCCTGGTTCCAGTTCTAGTTGGATGCAGATACGAATAGTAGGTAGTATGCTGTATTGGTAGTGCAATAAGGATTTCACTACTCATCCTTTTACTACACCGACTTACCTATTGAACTCTATTAGTTTATTATTGTTATCAAAAACATTTTTCACTTTCTGGTATGACATTTTACACTTATTTGTTTATACATTTGTGTAAACCACTTTAATTTTTTTGATTACACTTCGACCGGTTTCAAAGTTACTACCTCATCGTCAGGAATTTAACTAACTTATAATTACTCGCGTTGCTATTTATATAATAAAATATTGTATGAAAGAGACAAAAAATTGAAAGAAAGAGAGAGAAAGAAGATAAAATAAATCTTAACAGGAATAGTTTTAAAAGAGGACTCGAAGTTAAATTTAATTGATTATTTATTATTTGAAGTTTTTGATTAAAGGCTTTACTAATTTCTAATCGTTCTTAATTATCTAAACGAAAACCATTTTTATTGACATGCAAAATTTCTACACCCGTTTCTTGATTAAATTCATGGTTTTCGAATATAAGATGATTTGCGAATTCTGAAAAATTATTATTACTCAGACATCTTATATGTTCTTTGATTCTAACTTTAAATTTACGTGAAGTTTTTCCAATATAGAATATTCGAATGAAATGTAATAAAAAAATAAATTAAAGTGGTTAGTACAAATTTATAAACAAATAAGTGTCTATTAGTTTAGGCTAGCTCCGAATTAAATTATTGTGAAAGGATAATAAAGAAATTGTAATATTTACCAATGGATCCATTTAAAACAAAATAACTTTTATAAATAACCGTATGACTATCGTTTTTTTTCCATATGGTATTTTTTAAAACATAATTCAGTAGCTCAATCACAAATAACAATCGACGTTGCGATCACAATGAACAATAATGAACATCCAACAATGTTTTGAGTACGTCCAAATGCTTGCAGACTAGCTGGATTTTCTCCCTAGGGAGCTGTTCATATTTAAATCAGCGCTTTTACTTCACAAAAGTCAACAGATGGAAGAGTTGAGGAAATGTGGATGTTCAAACATTGGCAGAATGGTAAATGTTATAAATGATATTAAGGAAGTTGCCGCATTTCGATATGACAATTCGCTCGTATGGGTGACTCCCGCCATAGGCAGCAGCATAATTTTATTTCAAAGGTGTTCTGAGGGTTAACATTTATAATGATCTGTGCGGTATATATTGTTTTTAATTGCCATTATTTTTTTGACGAAGACACAGGCTACTACGCTTTGAGGTAGACTTATATTCACTTGATTTCCTTATTCAGGATTTTTACCTGAGAGTAGCCATCGAGTCTAAAACACTCGTTCAAGATTCCGGTTCTATTTCACACACATAACTTAATCCGCCTTAAATTCCGCCCGGACACAAAGAAGACAAATGGACACAAAATTTCTTAATTTTTCCGTAACGTACATAAAAAATCGTCTATAATTAGCTTTTCCGTTCCCTTCCCATCCCATAGTTCTGACATGAACTGCCAACAAACAGTCAGCAGTAGGCGTCTAGGACGTCGAGAACCCGATGTCTTTAAATAGGCAAATGTGATTAAGGCTCTCAGAAGGCATCCGCAGTATATTGCTCAGCTAATATCGCCCCCGCTAGAAAACAATTGTCACCGAGAGTTCAATTTTAATTTAAAATTTGTATTTATTTACTTAATAAGTTTATGCGCATTATGAATTTATTTTTATATACGCCCAATGGGCATTTTTAGGACATATTTACACATAGAAAATTATTATAAAGGAAAGTAGAAAGACACAATGGTATATAGTAGACTCGGTGGGAGTGGAAGCGGGAGAGAGGTGTTTATAATTGGATTTGATTCAGTGATCGTTTGAAAGAAGACAACTTGTTATCAAAGAAATCAAGACTGGTATGTTTGTTGGCAGATCTAAGAACTCTGGTCATACGGGAACGAAAACCATAGTCAGTTCCATGGTTATCGGTGTGAAAGAGTAAGTTTTGTCTGAGGTTTCTAGTTGGGATATTTAATTAGGAATATCCTATCCGAGAACTATTGTTTCAGGAAAGTGAGTCGGGAAACTGGTACATAATAGTCCCCGCAGTGCCGTTGCGAGTATCGAGGAGGCGGACAAGTTTCGCGTAGATTACGCCAGCCGGTATGTTATTATATGTAATATATATAACGCTCCGGCTTAAAATCCAAATAAAAAAAAACAATTAAAAAGTAATAAAAAACAATATATCTATACATATGTAAGTACTCATTATTCACAGGGATCTGTCACAATATATATTCACAGGTCGCAGTGACGTCGGGAGCTTGAATAGCACTAATAGCATAATGTAAAAGAAAATCCAACATCTTGTAGTGCAGACAATTTTCTTGTGAATGACCTGTAACCTTTGCTGTGTTATGTATAATTTCAAACATTAAATTAACAAAATGAACTTAACTTATATGTTATTCTTATGTATATATTATGTAGGTGCATATAATATGTATTGGTATGTTCGTTTTGAATCAACGTTCGCGTATTGCCAAACCTTGTTTATTGTTGACATTATATCGTATTTTCGGCATTTTGTAGTTACCTACCGTACTCGTATTGTATGGGACTCGTAGCACATTATTCATTCAGTGTGTATCAGTTAAATTTTGAAATAAAATGTATTTTTCAGAATACGGTTTTGAAATTTAACATACTTTACAAAATACAATTTATAACATTTGATTTAAATTTTAACAAAACGGTTTCAAACTTTTTACCAAGCTGTTTCTTGTACCATTTTTAATATAATTACAAGTTTAAAACAATTATTATTTTATACTTACGCACCCACACGCGCGCACCTTCTCCCTCATTCATTCCTATACGCACATGTACCCTCTCCCTCATTGATTTACGCATACACACATTCACATACACATGAATACAAACGTCACATACATACAATTACGTAAACTCTTTTCTTATATATTATGTGTCATTAGATTTACAGTGGATTTTTTTAATTGGCTCTAGTATTGTTAATATTTTTCTACTTATTTTGTTTATGTAATAGCTGTAAAAATAATAAATAAAATTATTCTTATGCATCCTTTTCCCTTATTTATTTTTCCATAAGTATAAGACGTTTTTTTATTTTGTATATGTGGGTATGGGGGTCACCTTAAAGCGGTCTCGTCATGTGGCAACGTTACACATTGATTTCCGTATCCTCTCCAATCCGTCGGCGTCGTAATGGAACAATCCAAGGAGATCCCACGCAGATCATTATTACTTGTTATTCATGAGTCCGGTATCCCGATACGGACATCCAGCGATCAGGCCCCTCCCGCATTTTAATTCATGTCGCCATTTTATATATTTTATCTCTTCTAAAGCGCACAAGATAACTATACCGGAAGTGACGTAGATATCTATATACTTCGAGACGGTATTGATGAATAAATCCAAAACAAAACATGTTTGCCTATTCAAATCAACGATTGATAAAACGTAATGAGGAACTTTAGCCCTACCAGAAATAGGTTACAAAAAATGTTTGCTTGCGCGCGCTAAAAATCAGAGCATTAAATTATACTGCAAAGTTTCTTGAAAATGTACGAAAAAAATATTTTTGAATATCTATAACATTTTTAGTCTAAAAATGATTGATTGTGTCTGTCATGTACGGGCCTGTTTCATACGTATCGCGCCAATCCACTCGGTCCGGTAAAATTAGGGTGGGTGGATACTTACTTATTATTTTCTTTTTTGGTGTTATTAATTTAGTTTCTACTCGCGGGTGAAAATTTTGCTAAAAGAAATCGAGCGGAAATTAGTAGGCCTCATGGTGTAAGGTTTCGTGTGTTTACCTGCCTATTGATAAATGAAATAATTAAAAATATAATAACAAATAAATCCATCATCATCATCATAATTCCTTGCCGCTCCCTAGTTTTTCATTCCTCCGTGCATCTCCATCCGCTGCCAACTCCTTTGCGTCCTCCCAAGTCATGTTCTCGTCGTTAAAACAAATATTTAAATTTTGGGGGCCATAAATAACTCACTATTAGAAAATGGGAACCAAGTTGTGGTAGAGCGGGGTGCGAACCTCTGACCTCTGATACGTTAGTCCGCGACACTAGTCGCGGGACCACAACTCGGTTCATTATTACATTTAGATTGCTTAAAACAGCAAAAAATAAATTTTTAGATTTAACGAGGTGAAATTTTACAGTGCCCGAGATCCTAATTAATCAACTAAGGCTCGAAGGGCCGAATTTCTAATATGTAACAGTCGGCACTAGCCGACTGTTTCCTGCTAATTTTCATAAAAACGAACTACTTTGAACGACGTCACTAGTGCATACGAATCAACCAATGATAAAAGAGTTATGGAAGATTTTCAGTTTACTTACCGTTAACGGACCAATCGGCAGAACCGACTGAGAAGAAGCGGAAGAGTACTTCAGACGCCACATGCGATATAATTTCTAATCAAAAATATTATTGATATTTAAAGTATTAACTTTGTGGTAAAACATTTTAATAAATGTTATTAAATATTTGTACATAACCACTTACTGCCTTTTCTACCTCTACCGGTTTTGAGACCTACCCGTCTCTTCGTCAGGACACCAATTAAACCAACATGCAAAACCCACTATACACCTTCACCATAGTTGTTGCATAAAAATAAAATAACAAACACGACATGCATTTTAATAAGCACATGCACTGATTAAATTATGAAAATATTCTGTTTGAGAATTATTTGAAAAACACTAAACTTCCTCATCAACAATAAATTGTCATGATGATTTGATAGGTTTTCCACATTCTATAGACAGCATGCATTCTTATACCAACTTACGTGAAATCAAATAAATTACCGCCACACTGACGTCCTTTTTTTTTCTTCAAAGATTTTCCATGCTTTTACGACAACGACAAACCATCACGCCGTTTCTCCGTATGAGTAGGCAGAGAGGATAGAATGCCATATCACTGTCTTTGCGTACAGACCTCGCTTCCTCTACATTCATACATTTTCACATGCACGCACACCGATTATTCCTACTCTTGACATGTCCATCTTCGAGTATTTGATGGACTTGATTGTGCCATGTCTTTCTTGGTCTTCCTCGTTTTCTGCATCCATCAACATTCGCATCGTAGATCCTTTTTTTATGTTTTTTCCACGCTTTTATTATAGGAATAAATGATGAGTGACACTTAAATCCACAATATTTTATTTCATCAATAAATTACATTGAGGGGATCCTAAAGCCCACCGTCCACTCGGGGGACTCTGTCAGCTGCGCGTAGAAAAAAAAATACCAAAAAGATGTGTGGACAGAGGCCAACACGTCGTCCCCACCCCTAAGGATCCCCTAAATGCCTCTGTTTTTTTATTCAGAATTAAAGTTTATACAAAATTTTCAAACAATTTACACAAGTAAACGTTTGCAAAAATAAACCCTACAGTAACACAGAACACAGTAAAAATATTTTTCTAAAAAATAGCTTAAAAAAACAAAATAAAATTAACTTACTGAAGCTGGTGTAACTTTGAAACCGGTCGGTAAAAACAATTAAGTATACCTTGATAAAGAAGCTTGTGTATCTTTAAAAGCAGTCGTTAGTTTTCTTTTAGTTAATAACAAGTTTGTTTTATATTTATTTTATTGTAATGAATAACCACAAAATGAGTGCTTCAAATGTAAATTTTATTTAATAAAAGGCACGTATTTCATATTTAGAAAGAAACCAGATAAAGGTACGAGTATATACAAATTACAACAAACAGAATGAAAAACACGGTTATTTTCAATGAGAATAATTGCAATAAACTTCCACCGAGAATTTTCACTATCAAACTTGAACGTTTAAGATAAAATTTGCACAGCAGGCTGAGACACAGAATTAAAGATCAGAACACCGTGGCTCGAGTAAAGTCACGTTCGATTATTGTAACCTTACCGGGAATCGAAGCCGGAACCCTCCGCGCGTGATGCGCGAGGCAACCGTCTTAGCCATTACATCACGGGGGCCGCCATATTATCGAAATTCTCATAATTAAACATGTAATAAGTCAATAGATTTTCCATTTATCTCAACCAAAACTTGATGTTTCTGTATGATGGCAGCTTTTCCGCTTTTCTGCTAATTCATAGTGACTGCATAGTTTTGACTTACATCCGAGAGTTTTGTTTAACTATCTAACGATTTATAATATGCTTTTGCAATAGACGAGTAGCTGAACCTTGAGTACGAAGACGAAATAAGAAATTGTTCAACATAATCGCTCTTCAGTAACGAAAAAAAGGAAAAACTTATTTATTTCCGAAATCGTTTGCTTGTGACTTGTAAAGTGCTTCTGTTTAGATGTAATTCATGTAAAGCCATGTAATACGAACATATGATTTTTTTATTTATAAAAACCTTTATTAGCATTAAAAAAAAAAACAAAACATACAGTAAAAAAATGGAACACTTAAGGTTGAACTTGCCAAAAAAGAGTCTGGCTCTTGTGTTTGCCAAGTTTACACAATTTTATAAAAAATACACAAAAAATGCAAAACAAAATAATATTATAATAACTTAAAACTAGTTACAAATAAAAAAATAAAATAAAAAAAACACAAAATTTATAAATTGATATACACAGACACATATTATGCATACATCTTTATTTTCAAAATACGGTTAATGATAATTATATCAGGAAGCTGTTCTTTAATTGATCCTTAAATTTTCCGTAAATTATTTCTTGGTAAATTATTGAAAAGCTTCCATTCTATATAAGTATAAAGATGATTGGCCGTGGTAGTTTTAATTGTCTGTAGAGCGAGTATTATATTATATGCTTTGATTTGTGATTAGTACGTAAGCAAATAATAATTTTGAGATAGACTTTTTTTTAAAGTAAAATGTACAGCGCCCTCGAAGTGATCACTCAGGAAAACCCGCTTAAAAAATTTACAAAAGGAATTTTTATTTACAATAAGACGTTTTGATTATTGATCATATTAGATGTCATTTTATTCGGGTACCGGAATTTGAGGCATTTTTTCCTAGAATTGTCATGTCCCGAATTTCCTTCTACGTGTGTATTGGATATGAGGGGTTAGTTTATTTCGGTAGGTTATACCCAGTAGACCGGTAGGATGGATCTAGAGAAGACAGCCCATCCCAACAGCGTTACTATGTATTGTGTTATAGCGCGCTAGCGTTGACTGCGTGGGAGGCGTTATGTACGGCAAGAAATAAGTCGTGACATAAATGATAGCGAATACTTGTGATGAATGTTAACGACCGTGTATATTACTCGCGTTATTGTGGTTAAGTGATTCGAGTAATATTAAGGGCAACGTAATGATTCGAGCCGAAGGAAATGTCGACTTCCGGGAAATGAAAATACGCCGCCAAAAACATACCTTATTCAAAAGTCCCATCCCATTCGTTGGAAAATTGTTCTTTTATGATTATTTCATTATTATTATTAGATATTAAGAATAAAAAATCATTACAACGAGATAGTCAGGATGGCATTTCAATACGTTAAAAGATACCCAAACTGTTAATGCTACGGCATTAACAGTTTGGGTATCTTTCTTTTAATTATTTATTCAGTTACTTTGTTCGATATGGTCGACAACTAATAGCTAGTTTTCAATTATTTACTAATGTTTTTGTTTTATTTCACCGCTGTTACATCATTGTAATAATTATAAACCGCACGACATTTTACCACTTTTCGTTACTAACCGCAACATTTACGTTATTCAACAATGTTTGATTATGTCCAAATGCTTGCAGACTGGCTGGATTTCCTCCCTAGGGAGTTGTTCATATTTAAATTTATTTCTAATTTATTTAAATTTATTTATGATAGGTCATAAGCCCTGTAAATGCCTAGACTTCCATATCCCCTTCTCAAAAAATTTCCCTCTCTGTTGAAATAAATTTATTTACGTTATTGTCGCAAATGTTAATACTCGCACCATCAACCATACACTAGGCGCTTCGCTTGTCCTTATTCATTGTATAATATGTACAATAATGAGTATAAATATTCTTAAATATAATGTTAAGACTACTGTATAAATATTATATTATATTATGATACATAGAACCAAATAAATAAAATAATAATTAAAAAAGTATATTATGGTTTTGTTAAAAATTTGTTCTGAGCATTATAACCCCCATTCTTTACTTATCCTGTTTCACGTCTGTAAATAACAAAATTAAAAGCTCTTTTCAGATTATTTAATTTTAATTGAAGTATTTCGTGAATATTGTTTTAATGGTTTCCTCTTTTGTTTCAGGTATGTTGATTTTCCTAAGTCAAAGCATTGCCCATCGCCTTTTCAGTAAGTAATTTTGTTTCCAGCACTGTTTTTAGTTGTTCGTTATGAGTTGTTTGGTGTTTGTATCACCCCCATCCCTCCCCTCGCTTCCCTCGCTTCCATCCCCCAGTCATCTCCGCGGCTCACTCTTTCCGATGAGTAAGTGGGAAAAGTTTTATTCTCTTATCTGCTTTGTTTTACTTTCTTTTTCCGTCCTCGGAAAATGCGCCTTCGTACTTGACGAATTGCGAATCGACTCCGAGGTAACCAAAAAAGAGCTATTTCAGTATTTAATTACACACACAATGTCAAAAACCTATTGTAATAATCAATAACTGTAATTGGTTCTATCGTACGTTAGCAAAGAAACTGTTTTCAAAAGAAAATATCTCAATGTATTTACCATTACCCAAATCTTGAAACCTGAGTGAGGTGCGTAGCTTTTCACGGTCACTGTTATCAATATGTATCTTTTTCGAATGATCCCGTGTATGTTGGATACATTCCGACGTTTCGGCTACTGCCCAATACGACTGACTTATGTGCCTGCTGCCGACTGCGACACGGTACTATTACTATTAAATGGATTTAGAATAATTAATTGTTTTTTTCAAAATCAATATAGATATTGTGGAGAAATGTTTTCATACATAAATTTAATAAAGATGTTTGGCCTTGATAGTTGTGACGTCAAGATTCGTGACAGTGTTCTGAACAAATTTTAATGGTCAGGATCAAATGAACATGAATCGTGGCGTATTACGGGCGTGGCCAATGGAATGAACGTTTTTGCAAGAATTAAAAATTACAAATTTAAAAATATTTTTTATGCCACTAATAAGTAACGAAAAAAAAAGTTTTTTTTTACCTGACGGTGTTTCATAGACCTCTATTACTAAAAAAAACGTGATATTTGCTTATTGAATGGGGTTGTGGTCCTGTGGCTAGTGTTGCGGACTCACGGATCAAAGGTTCGAACTCCACATTACCCCAACTTGATTTCCATTTTGTAATTCTTTGCAACTCTTTAAAAATAGTAAATTAAAAGAACGTTAATATTTCTTTTTTTCTATAAAAGAAAATTAACATATTCCAATCTATATTTTTGAAAAGTTTATTTTAAATATATGGGAAAAGGCTTTTGCATGTGTACTTAATTGCGATATTTGGCAGTAGGCACAGCAGGTAAAATCTATATAAATATTAGAAAAATGCGGAAATTAATTTTTGGTCTTGATTTAATACGTAATTCTTGCAGAGCATCGACGGATATGCGAAAAATGCCACATTGACTTTTTTATATTTCTTATTTAAAAAGTGAAATAAAGGCTTTTTTTCAGGTTTGAAAATACATGTATCCCACAAAATATGATAAACTAAGTGTAAATGTTTTAACAGAATGACGTGTAGTGTTTGATACCATACATTAACTAAACAAATAAACAGCATAGCCGTATATGCCAACTGCCTATTGCCTACATATCTACCATTAGTTACGCTGAAGAAAATAATAGACCATTATTGAAAAAAAAAACAGTGTAGCGGTTCCAATATAAATTTTATAAATGAACAGACAACTTTAGTCGCCGTAATGGCGTGTAACGGAGTTGTGATGTTTGCTGTTTGCATAATGTAGCCCTTTGTCTCCTCTTTTCCGCGAAGTTGTCCCGTGCTATGACGTCACCGAGCCACGTGATTTTGCTCACTCTTTTGTTTCCAATTAATTTGCTTTTCGCTGTCGTGTCATTTTCCATTTCAAACATACCTACAAATCATTTGAGCAACCCACGCGGGTTTAGTTTTAAATTTTTAGAACTGTGCTTTTTGAATTAAGGGTCGGTCGGAGGATCTTTGATATTATTAATTAATCATTTCCCAGAAGGATGTGTACGTTTCTACGTTTTATTGGTTTTAAAACCTGAAAATATATTAGCATTACAGCGCTAACAAAGTAACAAAAAAAAAACTACAAAGTGAAAGCCTTGAAATATTTCCAAATTATTAACAATGAGGCTATCCAATGAGTTACCCGAAGACGCAAAATAAATAAAAACCCTCAAAATGTTTAAAATTTATTTAAAAAAATATGTTCTTGATAAATGTTGATATAAAATGTAATTTTACTATAATTTTATCTTGATATGTTATGAACTGGCTTAAAAAAACATTAATTATTTCTTAAATGATGACTTAAACGTGATAAAGGTTTCATCTCTTTTACTTCACAAAAGTCAACAGATGGAAGAGTTTAGGTAATGTGGATGTTCAAATATGGGCAGAATGGTGAATGTTACACAGGGTGTAAAGTGGCCACTTAAACCAGCCAATGACAGGTCATAAGCCCTGTAAATGCCTAGACTTCCATACTCCCTTCTCAAAAACGTTTTCCCTCTCTGTTGAAATAATTTTAAATGATACTATGATAATATCCTTACAAACAGTTTTTCCTCTTTTGAGATCTATTGCATTCGTGCCATTTATTATTTATTTTATAAATGTATTACATTTCTCTTCTCCCAGTGATGCATAGAGCAATGCATTGGCACTGCTCTTAAAGCGCAGGGTATCTGCAACATTTTTGTTGTATAAGGTGATCAGTCTTGCGCGTGCCTATAATGGCAGTCCAGAGCAATCTTTGAAATCAATCTTTCACTTTCACCTCACCAGGAATAGAATCTAGGACCTCAAATATGGTAGGCGAACGCTCCAACTTCCAATTATGCTACGAGGCGGACTTATCTCAACCCAATTATTATTTTCAGATATTCTTTTCAAACACTCGTCCAAGGTTCTGGCTTTATTTTATACATGTCTATGACAGGTAATCTATTAGGTGTTAAAATAAGTTGTGTCCGTTTTTTTTTCAAATTTAAAAATGAGCACCAAGAGTGAAAAATGGGAAAGTTTATACGTCATTCGAAAGGAGTTTTTCTGCTCTACAAGATATTGTGCTTTTACGTTCCACATATTATTTTATTTAATTACAAGCCTTCAACATGGAATGTCAAGCAGACAAAAGCGAGCGTTTTCTATACCTCCTTCTGTTCGCATTCAATCGCGGGAATAAAACTGCAAAGCTGCTCGCGATATTTGCGCAGTGTACGGTTAAGATGCTATGAGTTATTCACCAATTTGTTGTATAATAATGAACGAGAATACATTATTAACTAATTCGTTGTAATTTTTTGTTGTTGTTTCCTCTTGTTGTTTCCTCTTGTTATCTTAATTTGAAAAGAAAACGGACAAAACTTAGGTTAACACCCAATATATTATTGTATATTGGGTGTTAACATAACATAAGTGAAAAATAACGGTTTAAAATGTCCCGTTACTTTTAAACGACTCTCTTAAAATGTCCATAAACTTAAACTTCTATTTCCGAGAAGAAAACATGAAAACCTTTTAGTAGTTTCCTAATTTCCATTTAAAATCAAGAAAGGAGCGAAAGAACAGCGTAAGAACGGCTAAAAATATTTACAGTGCGAATGTCGATGGATGCAGAAATAGGGGAAGACCGAGAAAGACATGGCATTACCAAAACCAACAAAAACTTGAAGATGGACATGTTAAAATTCGGAATGCGCGTGGATGAGAAGATGTATGAATGTAGAGGAAGCGAGATCTGTATGCAAATATAGAGTGATGTGGCGTTCTATCCTCTCTGCCTATCCTTTCGGGGAAACGGCATGATGGTTTGTTTCTCTAATTTCTAATCATAAGCCCTGTAAAGCCACACACACAACTATATTTTTCATCCGCCTGCACACAGATGAAAATACCATGCATTTATTATGTTACGCTATTTCGGCTGAAATTATAAAAATGGCAATAATTTTCAACTAGCTTCTATTGCAAATAATGACAATGTATATGATGTGTGTTTATGTTCTGCCGTGTGTATGTACAGCGCAAGTATTACGCGAACGGCGGAACACGCACACCGCTTCGCCTGGGAAGTTCTAGGAATCTCGTGATTACCTCATCATCTGCATGAACTCGGCATCTAGTCTCTAGTCCCAAGGTCGCGGTCTGCTGCGGATGCTCTGTGCCTAGAATCCCTTTATCACTCGCTAATCCAATATTCTCCTGCACGCACCTTCAATCCCTACTATTTACCGGTAGTTAATATCTTCGCCTTCTAGGAGCAACCGACAAAAATACTCAATTTATGAGATAGATTAGATTAGATTTTCATTTTCGTTTTTACTGTTTTTTTCATTGAAATCAAGACATCCATTTCCCTGTAAATGAGAATTCTTTGTGGCTAGTTTTTCCTTGAATGTAACGACGTTATGTCACCTTAAACTACATTAAAAAGGGGCACACAAAAAAAAAAATAACAAAATTCGTAAGTTTCATGTGGCACATACAATTATTTTTTTTTTAAACCGTTTATCTGATTTTCAATATATTTCATTTTTGTGGCCATTTTAAAGTTATGTCATAAAAAACCGAGCTGAAATCAATCAGTTAGTGGCAGAGTGGGGCAAATGAACGAGAATTCATTGAAAACGTGATTAATAAAATTCTAAAATTGTCTACAAAACTTGATGTGATTATAACATTATTTCTGTATTATTTGACGAAACTTACTTGAATCTTTTTCTGTCAAGTATATCGTTTTTTTATATAAATCTTTATTAATTACGATCATTCCTTGATGCAACATGACTTTTCCATCGAGACTTTGAGTTTTATTTGACTTTTAAAAGTTTTTCTTTCAAGCATAATAAAAAAATGATGACTTCCACTCGACCTTGCGAACATATCACGATCGCCTAGTGACCGAGACCTTGTTTTTCTCGCTAACATTATATGCAGAAGTCTATACGAGTATCTGCAACGCTATTATTTGATAGTCAGTCTTTCCTTCCTCGAATCTTCACGCTCGCGTTTATGTCGACTGCCGACCATTCCACGTGCAATCGCGATACATTGCATTGCATACGGGTGTCGCTAAGAGAAACACGGTAAATCAATATGAATTAATTCCGTTGACGAAAAAAATATGTATGAATAATTCATGTATTTTAATCAAATCTATATGATTTCGAAACTGGTTAATTACAGCCGTACGAATCAAATTATCGTTATGTCCTTAATTATGTACGAGGGTAGGTCTAAAATTTCGCGGAATGGAAGGGTCGCCAGGAGGTTAGATGTAGTACAGCCCCCGCGTCATAAAAAAGACGAACGCGTAAAAATAGTTCAATTTCGTTTTTTTCCCGTTTCTTTCCGACGCATTCCAATTTCATGAGAATAAGGCAACATGTAGTATAAGTATAATTTACTTCTTAATATTGTTAATTTAATCGGTATTCACTTCGTAACACTTCATTATAAATTATTATGAAAATAAAACTTTGTTATTAGTGTTACACAATTTGGAGGAGTGCTCTCCCGAAACTGTAGTAGTGTTCTTGTAAAATAATAAAAATTGTGTAACACTAATATAATAACGAAGTTTTATTTTCATAATAATTTTTAATTTACTTCAATGAAGCAGTAAGTTTGACGTTTAAAGAAAAGTTATGAGAGTTTTTCTATGCGAGAAAAAATGCATTTTAAAAAACGAACTGAAATACTTATTTAATTACTTATGACATCAAAGCAATTATACGCTAAAACAATACTCACTTACAGATTCAAAAATTATTCTTACTCAAATAATAGACAGATCCCCTACAATACATCATATACAAATAATATAATCACTAGATCCTCAATACAATGACAACTTAAACACATTAAAACTTATACCACTTTCGGACAAAGAAATTTTGAGTATTATTTCATTAAAATCTATAACCTACTTACACTATATATTTAAAAAATTAGTAACGAGAAAATATTCAAAAGGCTATAAGAAAATGGATAGTGGAGCTGGGTAGAAGTAAAATGGATTGTCTCATTCGCCCAAACCAATATTAAATCAACTGCTCCACAAATATATACCTTATGTTACGTGTTTGTTATTTCATTGTTCGTTTTGTAATATAAGTAATATAGATGTGAATAAATTAATTATAAACATAAAAACGAAGTGTTTAAAACTTTCTGAACATTTTGTTAATTATCCCTGATTATTAACTGTTCTTTGTTTATTCTCAAATGTAAAAATATACATTTTTATATTAAGAAAAAACAAAAGTATATTTTTAAGTGTCCTCGGCACGTGAGGTCACATTATTTTTATTATTAATCATAGTTAATAGTGGAAAAAATATGAATAAATAAAAATAAAATAAATAAATGTTTAACGGTTTTATAGTAAAATATCTCGTCATGAATTTGCAGTTTATAAAAAAAATATTTTAAAATGTATTCATACCATTTTTTTCTATGAAGGTTTGGTCTCCTGGACTGATTTCGAAGATTTTTCCCACTGTGACCCATATATTTCCAATTAGGTTTAAATTTTATTTGTAAAGAAAGGGAATTAAGTCCCGACGATTCTTTGAGCTGCGATACCCGAGGAAGAAAACACCAAAATAGTCGGAAAATTTTTAATACATAAAAAATAGCTCAAAACCTAGGTAAAAGCATCAAAACGCATTTTGAAAGTTGCATACTTGCAGAATTTATACTTTACCCTAATAAAACTCTCATAAATTGGTTGTTCAACGTCAAACTTAGTTTTTCGTTGAAGTAAAGCATACTTATGTGTCGCCTTATTCCCAAAAAATTAAAAATTAAATTGGAAATTTTTTCATAAATATCAAAATTGTGTATACGAACGTAAATGAGTCATCAGTATCCTTGTTACATCTGCATAAGTCAATCCGGAAGAGATACCGAGTATGGATAAAATTGGGTTTCGAACTGCAATCGAATTTCTCACTAAACAGAAAAAAACATTGCGTAACATTTGGAAGAGTATACGGGGGACTCTTTTCCTGGGAAAACCATGATTAATAAATGGCATAGTCTTTTCCAAGGAGGCAGAGAGTCAATTAAAAACGACCGCCGCCTTGGAGAGCCCGTTGAGGCCACTTCATTAAACTTTATTAAAAGAGTTAAATATATATATATCGGAAGATTATGAATAAAAAGCAGGTAGCAGAAAGTTCACTTGCCAATCAAATTTGATTAAATCAGTAATTATTTGCATCACTAGCATGTACCCAGTACCGCGTGGACCAATCCAGAGTTGCACAAATCGCTCTTTATGTTAGAATAACTAATCTGCTCGCAAATCTCTAGACAATTATTAATTGTGTATATTGTAAATGTCACTGTGAGCGTGAATGAATCTTTATCATTATTTGAATTATCCACATATTGCAAACAATGTCGTAAGCTGACAACTCGGTTGATTGATTAAGATTATCTCAAAACATTTCCGGTTTTAATCGAATTACTTTGTATTTTAACGAAAAAGCCGGTTTTTAATTTGATTTGTATCGTTGTCAGTTTTGACGAAATCGTAATGCAGGTTTATTTTATAACCATATTAAGAACGCACAGTTTATTACACTTACGCTTTTATTTCTGGTTCTTATTGTGTAGGTTTTTCTTCCTAAAAGTACATGGTCGATGTAAATATTGTAAATATACAAATTAAAGCTTCTCAAGATTTTTACACAACGTATTATTATGTAGATATCTAATTATATTCCGTTTTCACCTGATTGATTTGTAGGTATAGTAAATATCTTATAAATTTTATTTATGGCAACCCAACCGTGTTATATAATAATACTCGTATATATATTGTGTAAGTACTATGTAATTAACGTCGTATAAATTTATTAAACTCAGTAAGTACCTACGTATTATGTCTCGGGTTGTCAAAACAAACCTACATAATTAAATTTGTTAATTAGACTTTAGGCAACCAAAGATTATATTAATTTATTACTCTCGAAATAAAATGTCGGTTTTCTTTATTGTCCTATTTTTACTAAAATTTTCACCTCGGATTGTAGAGTTTACAATTCTAATTTATAATATCGAACTATTGATTTTTCTTCTATTCCTATCCTCGCGGAGTCTTTTTTAAAATAAAACAAAAAAATGGTCAGATGCCTTTAATTTATATGAATTCTGATCTTTACAAAATGGTTTCCATGAATGTTGCGAATTGACCCAGTTTTGCCCCGTGTTCTAATGGAGGCAAACAATCTGGCAATCGTTATAATCGGGCGAGTATGAGATGAGGTAGTTCCCGAACGCTTCTAACTCCAAACCAGTTTTGCATCCTCCACTCCTTGTAGTTTTTGCTTCGGAGACAAAGAGGCGAGTGGTGCTGATTTACCGCCAAATTTGTGTCTCTTGTCCCTTTGTTTAATAAGGTTAGGGCCCTGATTACAATGGGAAGTTAACAGAGTTATCTTCGACTATCTATAAAGTAAAATCAAAATTTTTGTACGAAAATGTGTATATTAATATTAGAATTTTAAAGTATTTTCTTCGGTAACCCGTAATTGAACATGTTTAGAAAAAAAATATATTATGCGTATTCTATTTTTCGTAAAGAAAACTTAATTTTACTTAAAATTTGAGATAACTGTTAACTTTTCATTGTAATACGGGTCTAGGAATACCTGCTGTTAAACACACAAAGTGTAAATATAATTTACATATCTAAATGCAGAATCTGAAAAAAAAAATAATTTCTGTTTATTCTCGGAGTAATAAATTTGACCACCATTTATTATTGTTTTATTATTATGTATATCATATTTCTATTGTAGAAATATACTAATTTCTGAGATGCGCACCATAAGGTTAAAGCGCGAACTGAACCGTGATTTTTTTATATATTTTTTTTCTTTTATAAATTTATTGCAAAAATATGAGTATACATATTTTTAACATGGAATCTATATAAAACTAATTAATGTAAAATGAAAACAGAGTGTTTTCTGTTTATGATAGTCTCCATCTAACATGGCTCAGCCTGTTCTAAGATGGAGATTATGAACGCTATCTTCATCGATACATATCGAGACGGTATAAACTAACATCGATATTTATGTACGGACATTGGTTTGTTTGTATGAAAATTCAAAGTAACAGTAACTTCGTCAGTAACCAGTAATTGAACATTTTTAGAAAAAAAATTGAAACATTCTATTTTTCACAAAGAAACCGTAATTAACATTTTTTTCAAACAAATATACACCCTTTCATACATACTTATCGATATTAGTTTATACCGTCTCTGTATATACCGATGAAGATAGCTGTTCATAATCGCGGCTCCGGTCAAAATAAAACAGATCTTTGTATCGATAAGTTTGGAACAAAATCACACCTACACGCATATTAATTTATCGTTTTATTTTATCATCTACATAAAAAAATAAAACAATTCTCTCTTAAATTTCCGCGTAGTAACTAAAGACGTACATATTTTATATAGCTTGTAGGTCGTTTAGTCAAGTGAACTTTTTAAAAATAAAACCCGGCATTTTTCCTGCTTTAAAGGAAGCCAGCAACAAGTCAGTAGTCAGTAGCTGCCGCCAACGCCAGCGATATTACAACCTTAGATGGGTGTCAAGTGTCAAGTTGTCTCGAGTTAGCAGCCTCCAGGCGGCAGTAATGGAATCATTTGCATTCGCATTGTAAATTTATAATGTACTAATTTAACATGCACATCATAATGATGTTATTATTTACAACTTGTTGAATGTAATGAAATGCGAATAAATTTCAGTGTCTTCAGATTGGCAAAGCAAAAAACTATAATGTCCTTTAAAATTTACAATTTAGCAAATACTACTTTTAGCCTAAGGCTGGGCAGTATTATAGGAGACCACCACAGTCGGCACGTCTCTTACACTTCCAAGTTGCGGGGGGGCTCAGGTAGATAGTTGCCATCAAATGGATAAGTTGAAGAAACATTACTGTCCAAACATGGAAAGAATGGTGAATGCTACACAGACAGTGTAATGCGGCTACTGAAACCAGCCAAGGACGCGTCATAAGCGCTGAAAATGCCTAGACATCCATATCGCCTATGATAATAAAAATTAAAAAATTAAAAAAATAGCAATACCGCGTAACTATTAATGGATTTTTTTGGCAGGGGATCCTAAAAAGCGTTATGTTCGTACATTAATTACAATTTAAATCAACCAAAAGTAACGCTGGAGTACCAGAAAATCTATCATTATTTAGTGTAAAAAAAGAAATAATTTAAAACTAACGGCTCTTATATGGAATTTATTTCAGCAAAAAAAAATTGTAAAAAAAAATATTTTTATGCATATTGCGGTATCACCGACTATATTCCCTTTCCAAAAACGTTCTCCGTCTGTGTTGAAATATCGTGACCATAAAACAGCAAGGTATCATTTGGCTTTTTCATGGAACTGAGATATTGAGGTTTGAATTTTGGATTCGTGATTATTCCGTTATTTCTTAGATATTCGACATTTTTAAAGTATTCAATTCACCTTTTAATTTTATTGTTTGTATGTTTTAAAAGATTTTAAAATAAAAGATGCAGCGAATTTAGTGAACACGATGTTAAAATAATTTGCATCCATAGCTGCCCCCAAAAAAGCAAATAAAACGTTCTTGTTTTTTAGAATAAATATTTATGGATTTAAATAGAACTTTGTTGCCTAGCTGTTTCCTAAAGTACAAGGAATTTCGACACATTTTAAATGCAGTTTTTTTTTAAATGTCGGATGATACCTTGTTGTTCTATGGTCAGGATACGTCAAATAATAATTATCATCGATCCTTTTTTCACACCCAGTGGTGCATAGGACCACTGCATCTTTAAACCAAATGCAGCGTAATTATAATATGTTACTTGAAGGTGGGTGATCAGTCCTTAGTCTTCTGGAGCCAGTTCAGGAATAGTAAAATATCGCAGTTAAAACAAACCTTAAAATCAATCATTCACGTCCACTCTCCCAGGGCCTCAAGAACGGTAGACGAACACGCCAACTACTATACGAGGCGGACTTATCCTATAGTCCTATTTACATCCATTATAAAAACTTATCTCGACTTGATTTCCTTTTTCGGGATTTTTACCTGAGAAAAGCGATCCAGTCATAAGCTTTTGTCCAGCATTCTGGTTTTATTTCACACGCAGAACTGTGTTCTCGATCCGCCCTGACACAGATATAAATCATAAAATGATCTTTGTTTTTCACCACTTATTTTATTTTT
This sequence comes from Micrasema longulum, assembly GCF_059751315.1. NCBI lineage: Eukaryota > Metazoa > Arthropoda > Insecta > Trichoptera > Brachycentridae > Micrasema > Micrasema longulum. The sequence continues at coordinate 155,098 of NW_028278621.1, forward strand.
TCTACCGACCAGTTTCAAAGCTATACAAGCTTTATCAAGGTATACTTAACAAATGAATTCTATCCAATTAATTTCTTTACATATATTTATATATATATACATATATATATATACAAATATTACATATAGAGCTAATAAATCAAGTCTTTTTGTGCAAAGTTCTTTTTATTTATTTTATTATAATAAATAATTAAAAAGTTAGTGCTTCAAATATACATTTAACATAAAACGATCGTCAACTTTTTCAGGAAGAAAAATGAAAAATTTAGATTAAAAACCCAGGAAGACCAAAAATAGGCAGTCTACCTTTTTTGTTGGGAAATCTTGCGCTATGGGAATGAATCCTTTTGAAATTCGGCAAATCTGCCGGAGTACGATTCACTATAAAATTCGGCAAATAATTAAATACCATAACGAAACCAGGCGCGGAGTTTGGGCGTCCGCTGGCGCCGAGAAGCAATAAGGCTCGAACCTTGACCTTATATCTTATTACGTGATTTGAACCATCAGTAGCGTGGGTTCATTTACGCTCACACTCTCACAGTAAGTAGTAGGCACACCGATAGGTTGCCGTGCTGCACAAGTAAAGGAACCTTACTGAAATCATCACGGTCTAATTTTGCACGTAAAACTTTTTTTGTTTGAAGTACAACCAGATCCCGGACGAGTATTTTTGATTCAACAGCTGCTTTCAGGTAGAAAGCCTTAATAAGGACATCTTAAGTTCATGCTTCTACCAGCTGAGACAAATTAAATGCATACGCAAAAATTTGCCGGTTGATGCCACCCGTCAATTAATCAATGCGTTTGTAGTGTCTAGAGTCGATTATTGTAATGGTATCTATGCAGGTCTACCAATGAACAAAATGACTCGCCTCCGGTCTGTATTAAATGCTGCAGCGAGACTTATTTTCGGAGTCTCTAAGTTCAGTCATATCACTCCACTACTTCGGGAATTATCTACACTGGCTACGTTTTCCACAGAGGGTGGAATACAAACTCTGTTGGCTTATTTATAAATCACTGCACAACTCTGTTCCGGAGTATCTAAGCAAACTATGCATTCCAGATGAACTAGCTGACAGGCGTCTTACGCTTAGGTCAGCTACGTCTACGGCGAGAGAAAAAGTTATTTTACCTCAACGCAAACAGCGCACTAAATTCGGTGAACGCGCATTTGCGGTCGCATGCCCTATGGCATGGAATGCTCTCCCAGTGGAGGTGCGAGGCTATGAGAGTGAAGTGTTGTTTCGGAAAAAGCTTAAAACCCGCTTGTTCTCTAAATCATTTGAATAAATCCGTAGAATGTTATAAACAAAATAAATTGTTTTTGTTAATTTATAAATTTAAAAGCCTTTAACACGTCTGGTTATATTTCAAAGATATTTATTGATTGGCATAACACCTATTCTCATAAAACCTCCTCTACGGATGCGAATCGTGGCACTTCAAAACAATAAAATACACAGTTTTGAGAATAGATGTCTCGGAAGAATCTTAGGTATAAGAGGATAATGCTAGCCTTTTGGTTGTTATGTTTTGTAGAGAACTTTCTTTTAAAATGCCTAACGTAGTTTAAAATAAGCGATGTCATTTGCTCGAAGTGCGGTGGTTTGACTTTGTAAGGAATCAATAAGAGAACGGACGTAGCAAATTCCAGTGACAATTGTCATCAAACAGATGCGATTCGGCTGGCTGAGCCATATACTGCGGGTGCCTTCTGAGGGCCTTAACCCCGCTCGCCTAATTTACAAGGCATCAGGTTCTCGACGTCCTGAATGTCCGCTGCTCACTGTTTGTCAGCAGTTTATGTCAGAGCTACGGAACGCGAACCTGACTTGGAAGGATGCACAAGAGCTGGCAGCTGGCAGCTGGCAGCTGACAGAGATGCCTAGAGGCTCTTTGCGGACACCATATTCTCCAAATAGGAAGCGTACATGGAATGATGGACTGGCACCTGAAGTGTAAGACTGATCATCTTATCTTTTTTTAACAGATGATTGAAATAAGCTGCATTCGGTTTATTAAAGCAGCGCCCTATGCACTACAGTGGCTCAATCACAAATAACTATCGACGTGCTAATAAGCGACATGATAACAATTTCTCACCATGGTTGTTTATAGTATTCGCGATCACAATACAACATCCGTGAACACCTAATATTAAATGTCAAAATATCTGTGTTTGCAAGATTTAGAGACGGTTTTGAATAACGCTATTATTTAGGTTGGTAGGTTTTTATTTAAAGTTTATTTTGGCATCAACAACTAATTTTCCGTTTTGGTGGAGATTTTTAAGTTTGCTTCTAATACCCTTATTTCTCTGTTTCGAGATAGTAACCACCTAAAGTTACTCGTTATTCTATAATACGTAATTGTAAATTTATAATTAATCAATGTCACGTTACATTACAGCCCTATGAGGGGTTACTCCGCATCGAAGTGGATGTAATAATATTATAATGTAAGTCGACTGACTGTGACGTGTGACGTCGCCGTGCCGCGCCGCGCCGCGCCGTCGAATCGCGCGCAGAACAAGACATGTTTTGGTCGAAAAGCGATTAAAATATTCTATTTAGAGTTCCATGGGCCGTAGCTACGCAGCGTCACGTGCTTTAGGACCACGTGACCTCGCGGCTTTGGTACTCGATAAACTTACCTACATCAACAGTTTGATGAAATCAAACAAGATTACGATTTCGTTATATTTTTACCTTTTTTAAAAGAAAACTGTTTACAAGGCACAAATGTCTTTTAAAAACAAGTAAGTGTTCTATTACAAAATTATGAAACAAAAACAATACAGTCATACATACTACATTGTACTATTTTTTAATTATTTTTATTATTATTATGGATAACTTATATAGCGCCATTTTCGTAACAAAATACCTCAAGGGCGCTTTACATAGTGATTCTTTTAAATTTGTAATTTAATTAAAATAATTTATTTTGTTGTCACATGCTACGGATTTATTCAAATGATTTATAGAACAAGTGGGTTTTAAGATTTTTCCGAAACATCACTTCACTTTCACAGCCTCGCACCTCTGCTGGGAGTGCATTTCATGCCATAGGGCCTGCGACCGCAAATGCGCGTTCACTAAATTTAGTGCGCTGTATGCGTAGAAGTATAATAACTTTTTCTCTCGCCGTAAACGTAGTTGAACTAAGCGTTAGACGCCTGTCAGCTAGTTCATCTGGAATGCATAGTTTGCCTAGATATTCCGGAGCAGAGTTGTGCAGTGACTTTTACATAAGCCAACAGAGTTTGTATTCGACCCTCTGTGGAAAACGTAGCCAGTGTAGTTCCCGAAGTAGTGGAGTGATATGACTGAACTTAGAGATTCCGAAAATAAGTCTCGCTGCGGCATTCAATACAGATTGTAGGCGAGTCATTTTGTTCATTGGTAGACCTGCATAGATCGACTCTAGACACTACAAACGCATTTATTAGTTGACGGGCGGCATCAACCGGCAAATTTTTGCGTATGCATTTAATTTGTCTCAGCTGGTAGAAGCATGAACTTATCGTTCTACTAATTTGAGCGTCAAGAGAAAGGTCAGAAATGAGTAAAACTCCCAGTAGTTTAACAGTGGGTAAAGCGGTACTCCCTACATTGGGTAGGGCCGTATCCTGGATCAAATTCTGTCGTCTGGCTGAAGCGACCCATAGTTGTTCAGTTTTTGATGGGTTTAATGTTAGTCTGTTTTCAGCCATCCAGTTATGCTATACATGCTATGCGATACATTATACTTAACATACTTACGCAGTAAATTAGAAATGGCAAATATCATAATTCTTAATTTGTTGCTATTGTTGCAATGTATATTAAATGCTCTACGTATAACCCAGTGTCTTGTACTAAGAGCTTTAAGGTTCGTAACAATGTTTGGAATTGATCGTAGATTAATTTTTATGGTAAGGTAAGTTGACTTACGGATCAGAGGTTCGGGGTTCGAATTCCGCTCTACTTCAAATTGGTTACTGTCAAGCACAGTTATCCGCCCTATATGACGAAAACGAATCAATATTGAAATATTAAGATTTGGTCATAATAACGCGAAAATGTATCTTTTTATTATAAATTAATAAATACCCCGGGTAATACGATAATACGTGGGTATACTGGCAAAAAGCTTAAGCTCTCAAATCCCCGTTTTAAGAAACCAAGTATTTAAGTTTTGTTACAATTTTAATCTTTTATATCTTATTTAAATAAAGTAAGATGTTAAGTGCTCATTTTAGAACATGTTTTTTATTTTTCAGTTTCTTAATTTTAAATCAAGTTATTTAAAGCTTTTAGATAAACTTTTGAATAAAATACCGGGTATACGACTTAACATCAAATTTATTTTTAAAACTACAGATATATGAAATTTAATATGACTATGACTATATTTAATATGATTGTATTTTGCCAGTTTGTAGAGCGTTAAAAACTTTACAAAACTGCATCATTAAGTCAAATCCGCATATTTTTTAGTCAACGTTTTTTGCCAGTATACCCAAGGTATAATATCCCTTTTTTCTCTGTCCGAGCGGATGAATAATAAAGTTCTAAAAGTGAAATAGACCCAGGACTCTGGATGAGAGCTTTCAGTTCAATAAGTACTCGTGTAGAAATCCTGAGAAATGAAAATGAGTGTCCGCTTCGTATTGTAGTGGTTGGGGCGTTCGTCTACCAAGATTTAAATCCTAGTTTCGATTTCTGCAGGTTGGATGTGAAATATTGATATCAAAGGCATCGGAAGCGTAAGACTGATCACCTTACCTTCGACGTAACAAAAATTATTTAGATACACTGCAATTGGAGCGCCAATTCGGTCCCCTACAAGGCGCGCATAGGGAAATGATGATACCCCCGCTTTCATTTTGTTGATTAACATTTTTAGTCTAAAGAATACTAATTTATTGCGATTTAGTGATCAGGATTAGGCCAGTAGGCGGAAAAAATATGCCGGGTCTTTCCACTTTCCAGTCGAAAAAAAAATATGCGAAATTAAAAATATGTATCTAAAAATTGCGCACGCCGATGAGGTATTTAAACGCTTCAACTTTTTTTTTATCGAAACACCCGGTGCTTGGCTATAATTAATTAATTTTAGTAGGCACCTGACACAAATCGCTCGGGACAAAATAGGAAGGAATGGTATTCTAGCATTCCTTCGCGTTCTAATGTTTATGTCGCAAGTTGCGGTAGCACTTTACTGTGGACTTCTGGCCCGCATTTCATGTTCAGGCATCACGGCAGTCGGCATCCTTGTAGCCTTACAGCCTTGCAGCCTTGTAGGTATGTGTTCAGTATTTAAAGATCAGCCACCAGACCCTACCACTTGCTCCGGTACTCTTATTGAACAAACAATGGAATTGAATTGTACGGGTAATTTTCTTTGCCTAAATAAAAAATAATTGTTTTCAGGCGTTGCCTAGTAGGTGCATTGGTTCAGCCGGATGAATCTCACCCGCGTGATAAAGCTTTCAGCTCTTTTACTTCACGAAAGTCAACAGATGGAAGAGTTGAGGAAATGTGGGTGTTCAAACATAGGCGGAATGGTGAATGTTACACAGTGTGTAAAGTGACCACTTGAACCCGCTAATGACAGGTCATAAGCCCTGTGAATGCCTAGACTCCTATATTCCCTTCTCAAAAATGTTTTCCCTCCCTGTTGCGACAAATTTAAATAAATAATGTCTTTAGAATTTTCAGCCACGTCATAAGAAAACTGTGGTCAAAATTAATTTGTTTAACGATTTGAGTATTTTATTTTTTAAAAACTTTTATCTATTTTATGATGTTCGCATTTATTTATTGCTGTATTAAACTGCTGTACTTTTAATAAATAATTGTTCTTAAATTTGCATTATTTAACTAAACAAAACACTAGCTGATTTTAAGGTATTTTGATACATTAGTTTGAGGATCTTGTTTATGTCAAACGACCGTTTATGCTGTTTTTAAATCATGTCTGATTTTGAGTTCTAAAATACCTATTTAGTAGCATTTTATAACGACGTTTTTGTTTTACTTTTCGAAATAAAAAAATTCAAATATTTTGTCACTTGTAGTTCCATGTACATCCATAGATAAAAGAAGATGGGTAAACTCTCGCTTGGAAAAAAACTTTATTTTCTTACTTTAAAGCGTACAAATAATAAATTGCACTAACCTTCAAGGCTATGTTTTTCATCAAATTATGTAGCACTTCTAACCTACTGGCATACGAATATCTCATGCGTGTGTATTGTTTGTACCTACATCATAATAAATCTGACGAGACTGACTTACTATTTTTTTCTTAATATTGATATAACATTATCACTGTATTATCATGTAGCATAATTTATTTAAATGGCCTAAACTGGTTCTGTACGCATACGAATGTCCAGTTCTTATCCAATTATACTGTCAATAATCATAAATATACATATTTATCCCATCGCATAATATCTCAAACGCTTTTGGAGCGTCATTCGGGCTACAATAACGCCTTCCTCCTAGTGGACCTTTTAACCTCTTAACACTCGTCCGTCGCATCCATAATAGGCATCAGAGGCGAACCGTGTATAGAAGCGATTATGCGCAGCTTACCATTATATTTGACATTATATTTTAATAAAGTTTTACTGTAACTTTATTTACAGAAAAACAAATAAGTAATTACTATTTATTTTAAATCATCTTCGCCGTTTGTATTTTTATCATATTATTAATATTAATAAAGCGCGCCCAGCGCCTGCGGTGAGCCAAGAAACTAGTCGAATCTTCCAGTTTATTTTTTCATACAAAAAAGTATGCTATATTTTGAATGTCTTAACCCCAGTGCGGGGTTTTTCTCCTAGATCAAACTTGTTTTACACAAATTATTTGAAGATTCTTGATTTGGAAAACAGTATTTCAAACATTTTTTCTTAAACGCTATTTTTCTTTGAGATGGTACTTTTGACATAAAACCATAATTATTACTTTCATGCGTCATATTGCAGGACATATGGCGCTCGACGCGGCCGTTTTTAGCACTACTAATTTGTAGAACAGTTCGGCCAGTTGACATTTCAATTGAATATCTAATATCGACTGAATTCATAGTGCCATATTTTATTTATTTTTTAATGCATTATGGATAATATATCTATATTATATAATATATCACGAAGTTACGTCTGAGTTGATTTCATGGATGAGAGTTGTTGTATCACACAGAACCACAGAAAAATATCAATTTATAGTATATATTACTTACATTATATTCTGTACCTTCTATGTAGGTACAAATATGTGATTTTTTTATAGCTTACCTGTCAATAAAATCAGCATTCGCCACTTATAGGCATATGTATATTATTAATAGGTAGTCGATAAATCAATAGTACATAGAAGCTGGTACATTCAAAGGACTTTGTTATTTTTAAATAAGTAATCATTATCGACCCGCTTGTATAAATAAACCAATCACCGTAAAGCTACGAACGAAAATTATCCTCGGATTAATCCCCACGTAATTTAAGTAAATGGATATATACTCGTACTAAGGACGGATTTACGCCCGAGGAGCTACTCAATTTTCAGGTTCAGCGGTGCGACATTAAATGTCCATATTGATTGGATGGAAAATCATCGCAGATGTATCTTGTAGCTACTCAGATTTTCAATTGTATTCATTTTACTTCTCCTCGAGATATCGTCCGTAGGCGATAGCGAATATCGACTTTAGTCTATTTATACACTAATAACCTTTCAATCTTGAATAACTTTCATCTTGTTAAAATAACCTACGGATTACGTACTCCAAAGCGTTTTATCTAATAAACGACATTACCGAAACCCTTGCTTCTCTGCTTACGTGTCAATTTTTTTTTATTGATATTTTCGTTCTTATGATTTTTTTATTTTTTTTACATAAACGGCATCAATTGCCTTAAACATATATTGAACATGTATGAAAAAAAAACATTTATAAAAAATTATAAAATTGCATAACTATAACAATAGTAATAACTAGGTAAATACGCATAAGCAACCAAAAATATTAAGGAAATAAAAACATAAATTTGAAAAAGCAGAAAAGGAAAACATTATTAAATATAAAGAAAAATTTAAGAATTATATTGCGAGAGAAAAAAAGAAATCAGACTCGTTTCATAACTTTCAAGTCCAGAACCAAATATATCAGCCTTGTCCTCATTCTGATTTCCATATCTGTGGAGCCTAGGGATAGGCGAGTGCATGTGATAGTTGGTCCTAGAACTTGCAGAACAAAAATGAGATCTGTGGCGGGTATGTCGACCAGGTACACGGAAACACACCAACTCCAGCAAATCTGGGCAGTCAATTAATGAATTGATCACTTATTATGATTTACCCAAATATTTAAATTTTGGCTGCCATTTTCAAGTAGTTGAAATAATTCACTATTTTGGAACTGGAATCAAGTTGTCGTAGAATGGGGCTCGAACCTCGAACCTCCGGTCCGCGAGTCCGCAACACTAGCCACGGAACCACAACCAGGTAGATTTAGCTGGAATAATGCAACGTAACTGAATAGCTCTTCTCTACAAAGTGCGTTTTGAAAGTCTTACTTAATTAGTCGGTAATATATTCTCCTTCATTATTTTACGAGTTAGTAAATAATTTAAAGCGTCTTATCCGTATACTGCGCAAATATGGCAAACAGTTTTGGCAGTTTTATCCGTCGATTGAACGCGAACAGAAAGAGTCGTCGAAAATGCTCACTTTCGTCTACTTGATATTCCATTTTGAAGGCTTGTAATCAAATAAAATAATATGTGTAACGTAAAACCAAATTCAGTATCTTGTAGATCAGATATAAATTTGGAAAAAACAGACACAATTTATTATTATTATTTAACTTTTTGTATGTAATGTTAACTGTGCATTGGCGGGATTATTACTTAGTGGCAATTTCCGGGATCCAACCAATAAAACAAAAGTTTTGTTTTTAAAATTCAAGTTACAAAACATATTCAATAGAAATAAAAAATGAAAATGCTAAACACGTATAAAAATAGAAATGACTGTATTTGTATAAAAATTACCTTGAATCAATACTACAACTCAATGGTAAAAAAGGAAAACAGGGGAAAGGAGGAGAGATTATGGAAGAGATGAGAAAGGAGATGTTTCTTCAGACGTCATTTAAATAGAGATACTGTAGTAACATCTTTGATGGTGGATGGGAGATGATTCCACAGTCGAGCCGCATGTACGAGTACACGGTATGAGAAAAGAAAGAGGAATTGTGGATGGGTATTCAGAGAGTGCTTTGAGAATTAGAACGAAGAGGTAAACCATGAACTGATAAGCGTTGATATTTTTCACGGAGGTATATAGGAGTGTTAGGACTATGAAGTAATTTGAACAGAAGTGAGAGGGAGTGATAGTATCTCCGCTGTCTAATTTTGAGCCATTTCAGTTGCCTACGATAATCAGAAATGTGGTCATATTTCCTACGACCAAAAATATACCTTATGCATGTATTCTGAGGTGGTTCAAGTTTAGCAAGTTGCTCACGGTTTAAATCAGTCATGGTCAGTCATTTATGTTAAAGCCCAATATTTAATGGGGTCCCATTGTCTCAACGTAGAGATCGAATTTGACGACACCATTTGCTGCGATAAATGGGGTAGGATATATAAGATAGTTATGAAGTTATGCCGGTGACGGTGGTGTGTCTAGTGGGCATGTGTACGCAGTGTACTGGCGTGGCACAGTGTAGTGGTAGGTCCCCCGACTTGCGCTGTCACCTCTGGCAGACTTTACTGCGTCGTTAAAGCGTGTTTCTCACTCGGCTGTGCCCCGTGCCCCGTGCCCGCCTAGTCATTATAGCAACACCTGCTGCTAGGGTTGCCAAAATGAAAATCACCTTTAGTTATACATATTTAACATTGTCCACTCTTAAAAGACTGCCGAAAAATCCCTATGCAAACCCTGCTGAATCGTCTCGTTACATACATTAAGCAACGCGCGAGATGTTTTGAAATACAGGTATTTAAAATCAATTTTTTGACACATACATAATATATATGTATATATATTTTTAATTTTATTTTATATAATAAAAAAGTTACAACTTGTTAATAAATATTGCATATATATATATTGTTTAATAATATATTTTCCATAATTTATAAAAAATATCATATAATTCGACTTCATTTCAAAAGATTAAAATAAGAGAGTTAATTCATGTGATTTTATTTTTTTATTTATTTTAAACTTCGAGTACAGAGGATAAATACTTCGGCGGACTTATTGCTAAAAGCAATACTTTCCAGCCAACCAAAAAACAGAAAGAAGAGTTGGTCAAAATTTAGTACTAAAAAACCATGAATATAAATATAATAAAAATAACCTAATCAATCAAAACTAACGGCTGTTTTTTAATTGGGAGATAAAACTCGCACATATTAAGGTTTTTTTAAAAGTACGTTATGTTATACATATTACATTATGAGGAATGTGAAATCATAAAAGGAGTTTGGAAGGAGAGAGAAAGAGGAATCAAGGAAAGATAGGGGGAAAAAAAAAATATTTAAAATAAAAACAGTAAAATTCAGGGCGTTCAGGATTCTGGGGATATATAATAATGTTTCAGGTGTTTCTTAAAGGTGGCTAGAGAAGGTGCATTTTATATGAAGAGGTAGCTCATTCCAAAGTCTAGAAGCTTGAAAGGAAAAGCTGAAAAATGATGTGCCATGTTGAGGAATGTTCTCTCTTGAGAAGAGCGAAGCGAAATACCACGATCAGAAAGGTAAATGGAATTCTCAGCAAGATATTTCATAGCGCATGGGTTGTGAAGAATATTATAAAGAAGTGAGAGATTTAACGTTCATGCGCCGATAAAAATGAAGGCATAGATTTTGAGGAAAGCTATCGACAATGACAGCTCCAACTCTGTAATTTCCAGATTTACGATGGCATTCGCTAAAAATCCATTTAATTTTATTATAATGAAATTTTTAGTAAAATTTATGTGTACCAATGAAGCATTCTATTACCATTTTTTTTAATGATGCTAATGGATCTTCGAAAATTCTAAAAGCATCCGAAAGATTTTTAAATATTGTCCTGATAAAAATATAACTCAAAAAAGCTCGCCAATTTTAATCGAATTCTGAGAATATGTAGTATCCGATAATACGTCTAGATGTAATATCCGAAACATTCTGAACTTTCTTGAAAAATATTAAAGAATCATAATTCGGCAATACTGCCAATTATGGCGGATTTATTGTGATACGTCGTTAACATCGTGTGGATTATAATTAACTTTAAATGCCAAATGAATATAATATCACTAAATGTTGTTAAATACTTGTGTCTAACCACTTACCGACTTTTCTATGTCTAGCGGGACGTACCCGTCTCTTCGTCAAGACACCAATTAAACTAACATGCAAATCCCACTTCACCCACCTTCACCATAGTTGCTGAACAAAAATTAAAATATGAAACCAACGTGCTGATTTGAAACCATCCGCTGTTAGTAGGTAAGACTGAAATGCACTGATTATAATTTATGAAAATGTTTGATGTTAAGGGAGAAATAGTTCTCAGCAATGCTAAAAATAATCTCATTTTACGTCTTAAAGTTATTCACTAGTGTTAATGTCAAGTCATCCATAACAATGAGGAGTTCAGTGGTTTATTTTTATTTATTAATAGACTATTTAGCTCAACACAGGACTTTTAGTCCCATGGAGTTGGGACTTATGTCTCAAGTCATAAACTGCCAAGTAAATAAATATTAAACTAAGTCTAAATTTAAATTTATTTCAACAGAGAGGGAAAAATTTTTGAGAAGGGAATATGGAAGTCTAGGCATTTACAGGGCTTATGACCTAGATAGACCTAGATAGACTTCCATATTCCCTTCTCAAAAATTTTTCCCTCTCTGTTGAAATAAATTTAAATATGAACAACTCCCTAGGAAGGAAATCCAGCCAGTCTGCAAGCATTTGGACATAATCAAACATTGTTAAGTCTAAATTGTTTTTTAAATTTTTAAAATTACTCCGCATGTGACTTCAGAGGTTCTCTTCCGCTTATTCTCGGTTAGTTTTGCCGATGGGTCTGTTCACGGTAAGTAAACCGGATATCTTTCAGAGCTCTTTATCATTAGTTGATTCATTTGAAATTGTGACGTCGTTCGTGTTTATTTAAATATTTTTAAATATTTTTTTCGTACATTTTCAAGAAACTTTTTAGTACAATTTAATGCTCTAATGTTTACCGCGCTCAAGAAATCATTTTTTATATCCAATTTCTCGTAGGGCTAAAGTTCCTTAGCATTAAAAATAGCCTTATCTCATCGGATTTACCAGAAAACATGTCAAATAATTTCAGTACTTTGTTTAACATCAATTTGCTTAAATCATTTTTTTTAATAAATCCGATCTTCAGGACTCGCAATGAGAAGTCCGACAAACCTTTCAGTAGCAAATATATTTTTAGATAATATTTAGAATTAAATATTAAACACCTCTAACAAAATTTCAGTCAAAAATATCTTATGAAAAAGATACACCGATTATGTTTGTTTGTATATGGACTAGAACAGAACGTTAATTAACTTTATTCCTTAATTTTATGAAAACTTTTGGTCTCAAAATTAAATTCGCCTTAGAAGTCCAAAAATACAATAAATATCTTTTAATCCTTTAGTAATTAAATAATTCATTGTTATTTATTCATATTTTTTCTTTTACAAACTATAATTAATAATAAAAATAATGTGACCTCACTGGGGTTACCCGTGCCGAGAACACTTAACAATATACTTTTTTTTTATTAATATTTTTACATTTGAGAATAAACAAAGAAGACTAACCTAATAAACAGAGATAATTAAGAAAATGTTCTGACAGATTTAAACACTATATATTTATTTTTATAATTAATTTATGTACATCTATATGATTTATATTACAAAACGCATAATGAAAAAACAAAAACCTAACATATACTATACACTTGTGGAGCAGTTGATTCAATATTGGTTTTGGCGAATGAGACAATCCATTTTACTTCTACCTAGCTCCACTGCCCATTTCTTTATAGCCTTTTTGAACATTTTCTCATAATTAATTGTTTTAATATATAGTGGAAGTAGGTTATAGATTTCAATTGAATAATACTCAAAATTCTTTTGTCCGAAAGTGGTATTAGTTTGTATTTTTTTAAGTTGTCTTTGTAAAAGTCGTGATTAAAATTGATTAGGTGTTTTTTTTCTCACCTAACATTAGTGTTGTGATCAGTTTTCTATCGAATGTTTATTGGATTTCGGGAAATCGATGTTCGTGATACCAACCCTGCTTGTAATGGAGGTATCCTCAGAATATATTTAGCTTCATCTACTCGCATGTGCTATAATATATAGGTAATATTATGTAGGTACCGGTGTTTGGATTGCGTCTTTGTCTAACGTGTGATGATTCACGCCTCCGTTCCTTGTCACGATGAATTATTTATGACTTCCAATTATTATTATACTGTATTATATTATTCTGGGCTTCTGATTATTATTATTATTAACAGGTCGGCCACGAAGATGCACTAGTTATTTTACGCCTTATTTTATACATCTTATTTATTCGATGTTAAAAATCGACACCTCGCCCATTGGGGCAGGATTCACATTTCATATAAAAAAAAAACAAAAAAATTACAAACGTGATTCATTAATCGCCTTCTTATGATTTGGGGACTAAGATACCCACAGCATATAACCACGAGCAGATAGACGGGTTAGACCCTTCAGGTTCGCCAAGGCACCGTTCAATCGAAGCCGATTAGACGTAAAGGTTACTCGTTCGTTATTTCAAGTCAGCGCAAAACCTAGTTAAAACATTTCTCTCGTTGTATTAGTGAAAGAAAATTTTAAGTATTTAATTACATGTCAGGTATGTATCCTACTTTTTGAGGTAAATTCATTTAAATGTACAGTTGTTTTAAATGTAAAATGATAGAACTAACTCCTCATTAAAATGTTTTTTTTTTATTTTTGGTTTATTTTTGCTAGTTTTTGCCCCATTTTAAAATAACTGTATATTTCGAATGACTGATAGTGAGAAAAAAGGGCACTGATTTTGTATTATTTTCTGTTTTTCTTTCTTTTTACAAAGGCGCAAGTTCCTATGCTTTGTTTATGACGAGGCAATAATTAATTACTATAATGAAGAGCTCTAGAGAAGAAAAAATGGGGAATCAGATTGATTTCCTACAAAAAGAAATCGTAAAATGGACAGGTTGTGTTGAGTTAGAGAAAAGGTTCTCAAAAATTTTGATTTGATTATTCATAGATCACGATGGGAATTAGCTCAAAAATAAAGCTGATAAAATGAAGATTTCTAGATATAAATAGAACGTGGCTTGAGACATCGATTTCCTTTATTCGCGTTACACAAGCTTATGGCGGTCACCTGAAGATTCCATTTCAGGAGAATACCGAAGGGATGAAGCGGGAAAAGACTATTAGCCTATGGAATTCTATACCCCTGCTCTAGTTAATTTAAGCAACACAAATGGGACTCAGCTGCAGGACAGGCAGATGCTTCTAAGTTAGTTCAAGATATTTTATTTAATCCACCAGGTTCAACGAAATATTATCCAACTTACAGGGAGTTACTTGAAACATTAGAAAATGATTTTCGGTCTTGCACGGATGGGTATGCTTTTTCGAACGCCTTCTTCATTTGATGTACAAACTGGCTTTTCAAAAATGGCAGGCTCGAGGGTTCGATGGGGAAATCGTTGCAGAAACCAAACAAATTCACGATCAGTATAATAAAAAAACTAGGTTTGATTCTGGATAAACCAAACCAAGATTTAAGATTTAGAATGATGGAAATGATCCCTGCGGCGGTGTCTGCAGAAATAACAAATTTAGATTTAGAGTTAATAGGAAAACTGCACACGATTTTAACTGATTTATCGCGCGGCCACGTGGAAAAATATCGAAAGTATGCGTTACATACAGCCAGGAATTTTGTAAAAAAACATCCGTGGTAAAACATGCCACCCACACTTCGCAAATATTTAATACACGGACCTGAAATAATACAAAAATCAATATTGCCGATATTCACCGAAGAGACGCAGGAGGAAGCACGTAACAAAGATTTTTAAAAGTTTAGAGAGTACCACTCGAGGAAATCTAGCCTAATAAAAGGAAGGGATATTTCAAATTTTATTTTTACTCGCATCAAATCCATTAATGGGAAATATGAAAGAGAAAATTGACGAAAAAATATTACTAGACTCTCGAAAGACACTTTGGATCTAATTATACTTCAATCTGAAGGGTCCGCCAGCCAAAGCGAAAATGCCGATGATGATGGTGACTCAAAAATATTCAATGAAGAATAAAAAAAAGTGTTTGTATAATTTTTGTAGACGTTTCAAAACACGTATAAATTATACGCTAAGCTGAACATTATTTAGATTTAAAAAATGTTAATGTTAATATGCCAATATAAATTAATAAGACTAGTGATTGACGTATATTTGATTGTAAATGGTACCTAAGTAAAGTACCCATATATATTTATGACTTTGTCCCTTATTTTCATAAACCTACCTAGTTACATTAAAACCTTTAATTTAAAGCGATACGCGTAGCTTTTATGAGTTAACGACACCTTTTGATAATTTGACCCTGGTGTGCGTCGAGTGGAAAATAAATCGGTAACAGCGGAATTTGCGGATATTTTATGTTAAATTTTCAGTTTATTATTCTTCGCAGAATCCCTTTCCCTGGTTATCTGTCCTGACCACTAAACACGATTATAAAGTCGCCAAACCGTTAATCATTCAGATTATATTGTTTTCTCATTTATTTTCTTGCGATAATTTAAACAAGTATGTTTTTACGAGCATTTTCGCGTTTCGAGGTAGTCTCATTAATATTCCCTACCTTCTCTCGCTCTGCTGTAAGCGGAAATGTATTATTCCCCGAGTTTCGCCCTAATCTCGGCCAAATAAATTAGCGAGGCGAGAATTTTGCGCATATTAGTTGGCCTTAATAAGTACTATAGGGATCATTATAAATAAAATTTGAAATTACGCCGAGATTAAGATTAATGGCTGTTACAGTTTCTATTTTTAAAAGATCAACCGCCGTGTATTACGTATGAGAAGGGAAAAGCTACGTCATCGGTTTATGTCGTAATTTATAAATCGCGTCAAATTGTTTTCGATAGCTTCGTCCCTTGTCGCGTACCATTATTTCTGTCTTGGGTCTTAAAAAGCCAACGTCGGATTTCGTTTTTTTCTGCCGACATTTTGTGGACGGTTTATGTTAATAAAAAATACACATTTTCAACAATTTTATTTACACAAATAGGTGATAGTGTTTTTTTATAATAGTTTCAAACACCCTTAATAGTTTATAATAACATCACAAAATAGCTGTAAAATTACTCTCCTGTAATGTTGCGATTTACGACATTGGCCCTTTTAGACCCAAGCCACAGATTTTGCTAACATCTAACTTGACAAAAAGTCGCGTTCATCGTGACTTTTACAACAACAACAACAAACCATCACGCCGTTTCCCCGTAGGGGTAGTCAGAGAGGATAGAACGCCATAAGACTCTATCTTGGCATACAGACCTCGCTTCCTCTACATTCATACATCTTCTCATGCACGCACGCCGATTATTCCTACTTTTGACATGTCCATCTTCGAGTATTTGATGGACTCGATCGTGCCATGTCTTTCTCGGTCTTCCTCGTTTTCTGCATCCATCAGCATTTGCATCGTCGATCCTTTTAGCCGTTCTTTCGCTGTCCATTCGCTCCACATGTCCAAACCGACGCGGCACCCCTTTCTTGATTCTGTCAATAATGCATGCCTCAGCCTTACACACTTCACGGATCTCGACATTTGTGCACCTATCATATATCGTTTTACCACACGTTCGCCTGAGGGATCGCATTTCGACAGCATTCAACATACTTTCATAATTATTTTTCCAATTCCATACTTCGCGTACAATTTTACAATATTCCGTTTTCACTCTTGAATTGAGGAAATAATAATTTTGTCTTTTCTTGTTCGGAACTTTTTACATAAATTTGAATGATGATACTACGAAAATATCAAGTTTTTTGTTTTTTTTACATACTCAATTTCACCAATAATGCAGTAATATGTAAAAAAAAAAACTGAATTATCGGGAAAACAGGCATAAGCCCACAAGTTCCCAATACAGAAGACAAATTGTTTGCAGAAAGTATAGCAATATAGTAAAGTTGGCAACAAACACGAATTAACCCATAATGACCGTTAACAATTTATTTTTTAATGACTGTCTAGATTCCTCAAATATATACGCCCCCCCCCCCCTCCACTTGGAATAAATTATGAAACGTTCGTTGAATTCTTGGTATGGGTGAGTGGTAACCAATATTTGATTTAAAGATTGTCAAAAAAAAAATGCTTTTTTTCTTACACGGGTGGTAATTTGAAACCGGTCGGTCAAAAATTAAAAATTAGTGCTTAAAAACAAAGTTGTTTTATTTATTTTATTAAAAAGTTTTTTGTTTACTCGGACTTAAAAATCATTTCGCCGGCGGATCCATACGGAGTAATACGGAGCTATCAGTCCTCCCTTCTTTCTTCTTTCAAATAAGATAAAATAATTACAATTTTAGAGTGTACAAAAAATGAATATTAGGTAGATACAGTTAGATTAAATTATAATTATTATTTTCAATTTAGGTTCTAGCATTTTCTTTATATTTGTTTAAAGTGAGGAAATATATATCGATTTCAGTAAAAACGTGTAATAATTATTTAGAATTCTGGGGAAAGATGCATTCTTATTTTTATTCGTGCTTGAAATACCAATATGAAACAATTGTTGCAGCCGAGTTGTACTTTGTTGTTATATTAACTTTAAAATACGTATAAAAAAAATATTGCTAGTGTTCTGTTTATGTCTCGATGTATCGACCCGACTAATTAGGGGTGTGGGGAAAATTACAGTTCATTATATGGAATATGATATGTGTCTTGTCAATAATTTTCGAGTCAGTTCCACTCACCGGCACTGGTGGTATGGCGGCTCCTTGTATGGAATGATGAGTGAACCGTGGTCCGCGGATCATACCGAATACATCACCAGTGCACTATTATGGAACATGCTAATAAGGTTTACTGATCGATTCGAAACGCTTCCCTAAAAGGCGATACGTCAATTATTAATGTCATTTTTCAAACGTGTTTACCCCCGTAAATCCTCGTCATTCCTCTTTCCACACCCTGTGGTGCATGGGCATTGCATTTGTAACGAAAAAAAATGTGCGTATTTCGATCATCTGTTACATTACGGCAATCAGTCCTACGCTTCAGGAACAATGAAATATTGCAGTTTAAACAACCTTTAAAATCAATAGTTTTTATCCACCCTGCCAGGAATCGAACCCAGGACGTCGAGAATGGTAGATAAACGCGTCAACCACTACTACATAACGAGGCGGATTTGTCTCCACTCGATTTCCTTTTTTAGAATTTTAGCCAGAGAGGCAGTCATCGAGTCGAAAACAGAACACATGCAGAACAATTTTTTTAATCCGCTCTGATAAAGATATCCTGAAAATGCAAGGGTACATGATCTGTTTTTTCATATGCCGAATTCATTAATCCTATTTTAATGCCGTCAACATATTACGTATAATTTTCCTGGCACTGAAAATATAATAAGCGAAATTATCTAAGTAAGAAGTTCAGTCTTCTTTATTTTTTCTTCATTTCCCTTACTGTCCCAAAAACATCCGCGCGTTACGATGCTGTGTAGTCGTTACACATGCAAAAAATTAGATACTTAAAATTTAAAAAATGACATATTCATAGACAATTGCTTCACTTATAAATAGTTGAAGTCAAAAGTGATAATATTTCAAATTTAATTGCTTAAAACGTGAGAAACCCACTAGCTCATGCTTGCAGCGCGGGCGCAAGAACCGCCCTGACGATAGTCGGAGAGCTTCTAACTTGTGTAACTGGCGTCTGGGAGAAGTACTAGTAACTTTGCTGTACGCGCGTGTGACGCGCAAAATTGCCTCTATCTCTTAAGAGTCAGTGAGACAATTATATATTATGTTATTTTTTTACAACGTACTCCGCAACTTGCGACACATTGATAGACTTTATATTGTATTAGTGATTTATCTTAGATTATATTAGATTATTGATAAAATGATTCTTCTGTTCCCAATTAGCATGAATTATTTCATGAAAAATATTTTAACCGATACGTTAATGTATAACGGAGGAATACCGAAAATCTTAACTCAGAATTCATTATATTTATGGAGATATCAAAGTTATTAGATGTATTTACTTATTTATTTATTTAATGCACAAAATACACAATTTTATTATATCATCATCATCATCATCATCATCAGCCGTCTCTTGTCCAATGTTGAACATAGGCCTCCCCCTTTAGTCTCCATATTTCCCTATCCTGAGCCAACCGCATCCAACCACTTCCTGCAACTCGTCTTATGTCATCAGACCACCTTGTCTGAGGCCTGCCGACACTTCTTCTACCCGTTCTGGGTCGCCATTCCAGGACTTTTTTGGTCCATCTAGAGTCTGTGATTCTGGCTATATGACCAGCCCAGCTCCATTTCTGGTTGGCAGCCCTATGGACCACATCGGCGATCTTTGTTCTCGCTCTAATCCATGTATTGGTTTTTCTGTCTCTCAACGAAATACCCAGCATTCTCCTTTCCATGGCTCTCTGTGTCACTGATAATTTGTGTAAAAATTTTTTCGTGAACACAAAAGTTTCACAGCCATATGTCAGTACATTTTATTATATAGCTTAATTATATTTTTTAATGTCCCGACTTGTTAGAAAATTCCGTCTTAAGTCGGGACTCTTCTATATATAAATCAAAAACACTCTTTAACATTTTAAACAATATACAAAATAATCAAATTAATATCACTACCCTCACAGTGCTATTTACTGCCTTGGTTAAAAGTAATTTAGAATTCAATTCAACAATTTGGTCACCTTATTACGATGTTCATATTTTAAAGTTAGAAAGAGTACAACGTAAATTCCTTAGGTTCATCAATTACAAACTTAATATACCCACTGAAAATATTGATTACGATAATTTATTATGTACACTAAATATGTCAACTCTTTGTAAAAGAAGAATTATAAATGATTTATTAAATTTATATAAAATAGCAAATGGCGTATTGGACGTCCCAAAATTAACTAGTGTTATCAGCTTAAAAGTACCTGTTCGAAATACTCGGCAGCTAACGTTATTTTTTTAATCTCCTGGCAGTCACAATTATTATTACAACTCACCAATACCTAGAATTCACCGGCTAGGTTACGAGTATGGTGAAGTTGATATATTTCGTCTGTCTTTATATAAATATAGGTTAAGTATTCAAAAGGTTATAAATTAATTTGCATAAAATTTCTTAATATTGTTCTTTATTTACTATTTTTTTTTCTCATGTATCTCTATAATAATGTATAAACTTATATGTATGTATATGTATGTGTGTATGTTTTCATATGTAAATTTATTAAATATTTTTCTATGAACCCTATACCTATGTTGGTACATTTCCTTATTTTTACTTATTATTGTATCTTTTAGCTTTTCTTATGTTATCTTTAATTTTAACTAAATTTACATACTTACGTTTCACTGCTGCACTTGAATGTAATTTCTAATATATGTAAAAGCCCGTAGGGCGTGTAAATTAATAAATAAATAAATATACAACATAATAATAGAAAAATATAAATTATTAAAAATTTTACATGTCGAAAAATGGATGCAATGTGTACTAGTTACCCATCACCGGGAAGGGAGAGTTAATAAAATCTACAATTTAAAAATATGTGTATTCAGATTTTTGTAATAGTCAATTGTATCAAATTGTATTTATTAATTAATGAGCTGAAAATTATTAACAATGGAATCGAATTGTTCGTCTGCGAATTATTAAGTTGCCCAATGGTTGTATTTCTAAAGAAACAACGATTATGGTTTATTTATGTTTTGAATAAATTGGCAATCCAAAACGAACAATGCTTTCTGGCTGTTATTTGATGGAATCAGTGAGACAACTTGCTGGGGATAAACATCGCATTCGGTAACTAATGTTGTAACACCGTCGACCTCCGCCGCCACATTTCTCCATCTCTATAGAAACACAAAGCTCTATGCAAATTGATGAAATAATGGTCATCAACATCGAACACACACTGACCCGTGGTTTATGGTAATTCCGGAATAATGCAATCCTTACATCCGCCCGGACTAACCTGCTATGTATACATAGGTACCTGGACTTCAGCTATTGTTCATCGTCATCATCATTTCGATGGACGCTCCAATCGCAGCGTATCTGGATCTTTTTGTTACGTGCAAGGTAAAATGATCAATCTAGCGCTTAAGGTATCAGTCCAGGGACAGTGAAATATTGCAATTCACGTCGACCCTTCCAGGAATCGAAGTCGGAACCCCGAGGATGGTAGGGCAATGCGCCAACCACTACATCACGAGGCCGAATTATCCCCACTCGATATCCTTTTCCAGGATTTTTACCCGTGAGTAGCCGTCGAGGCGAAAACGCGCGTCCAGGATTCTGATTCTATTTCACACACAGAACTGTTTTCTTCGTTTTTCTGGACACCGGAATGAACGGAATAAATTGATTTGTTAGATTTGTTTACAATGCTGCAATTACAATGGTATCTCAACGGAGTTATCTTTATTGTCTATGCATTTAAATCGAATTTTGTGTATGAAAATGTGTATATTTTTATGAAAATTCGAAAACACTTCGTCGATACCCTGTGATTTGATTTTTTTATTTTTTATTTTTACACATAAAATTTGATTTTTCTTCATTTATTTATTTTACCAGCGAAGTTTCTAAATAAAAATCACACATATTAAATTATGGTACATTTTTTAATGTGCGCTTATTATGAAAGGGTGTGTTTGTGTGTATTTGTATGAGAGGGTGTGTAGAGGTATGTTTGTGTGTATTATTTTATAGACAATTAAAGGTAACTCTGTTAATTGCTCATTGTAACGGACCTGGGCCCGGATTACAATGGGAAGTTAACGAAGTTATCTTTGATCGTCTATAAAGAAAAACCGATATTTGTGTACGAGGATGAGTATATTTGCATGAAAATTTAAAATATCTTTGTCGGTAATCTACAATTGAACATGTTTAGAAGAAAAAAATGGTATGCATATTCCGCTTTTCATACAGAAAACTCAATTTTACTCTGTAGATAAAATTGATGATACATGTTAACTTACCATTGTAATCGGGGCCCTGGCAATATTTTTCCAATAAGATCAACTTTTTCTTTTATTCAAGAAGTTACATCTTTAATTTACCTCGGTGTACCTTCAATTTGTTCTTATTTCTGTCGACAGTATAACGTTTATTAATTGTTTATAAAAATGTGTATTTTAGATTTTTATAAAATGATTGAATCAACTCGTAATTCTAGCGAATTTACATGTTTTCGTATGGAAAATTCGAGTTGACTATATCATCAAATCGGGTACCGTCTCTTTATAACCTAGTCCCCAGAGAGTATGCTTTTGGAATGTGCGAAGAAAAGTTGACAATTTATTGATTTCAATGCCCATTTACATTCCTGAAAGGGAATAAATATGATTTTCTCACCATATACATTGACAGATTTTCTTATACCAGTACGAATGTGGATTCAGTGATTTATTTATGCCTAAAAACTTATTTTGATGCGTACCAGCAAACCTCGTTTTTTAATACTATTTTTAAGTTAAATTTCTTTGTTAAAACGCCAAAAGTTGTAATTAAAATGAAACTTAGAAAATAGATTGTGATAATTATACTTAATAATATATATATATTCTATATTTATTCTTTCAAATTATTATTTTCAGTAGTACCATGGTAAATTTAGTATATTTTTTTATTACAGTTGAAAGCTGTTGATTTAGATCTAAATTTGTTGCAGATAGCCGATAGGAAAAACATTTTTGAGAAGAGAATATGGAAGTCTTGGCATTTACAGGGCTTATGGCCTGTCATTGGCTGGTTTAAGTGGCCACTTTACACACTGTGTAACATTCACTATTCTGCTCCTTTACTTAAGAAAAGTCAGCCGATGGAAGAGTTGAGGAAACGTGGATGTTTAAACACGCGCAGAATGGTGAATGTTACACAGTGTGTAAAGGGGCCACTTAAATCAGCCAATGGCAAATAATAAGCCCTGTAATACCTAGACTTTCATATTTACAAAGTATTGTTGCGTTTTATGTCACTTGGTATTCTAAAAAGACGTTTTTCGATGTTAGATTTTTTAGATTCCTATATTTAAAATAAATCTGTATTATACACAAATAACCAATTCTACGTAATTTCAATTTGTTGAAAGCTAACCATGAAACTCTGAGAAGATATTAAAACCGGAAGCCAGCATTTTACTGTTGATTCTTGAAATAAGTTCCCCGTATAATTGAACAAACATTCCCGCAATGCGTCTAGTTTATTCCTAGAATTTACGTTTTTCCGAATATTTATGGCATTTTCCCTCTTGTTTCCGATCAATGTAACTACGTTAGTTTAGCGGCTTCCATATTATTTATTGCTAATTAATTGTTGAGAGATATCTGATCTTAGATGTACTTATGTTCTTTTTATTGTTAATTATTATTCGAATATTTTTTTGCTATTTCAGCGTAAACATTTTTTTTAGTCGGATTTCTTTCAGTTAAATTTTCGTGAAGTTAAAGAATAAGTATTTACGGTGTGACCTGCCATTGGTAAATTCATTTTACCACTTTCTTCTTTCACTTCATCTTTCCTCAGTTCTTAGGGTCGCGAACGTCGGTACCGTTTTCCTCGGCCATCCTATTTCCCCCCTACGCTTCTTTCTTTCCGCCCTTTACGGCTCTGCGCCCTTGTGCTCTACAATCCATGTGACATTGTTTTCACCTGATCGATCCGTCGAGCTGTAGCTCTGCCTCTGCCTGTGCTTCTTCGTCCTGGAGCACTGCCCGTGATTTACATTTTCTTTGTATTTTTTGGGTCACGTCTGGCTATGTGTCCCAGGAACTGCAGAATACGTTGGCGGCATACAGCCGATAGGTGAACTTTCACGTTCCTCCAGTATGGAGACGTTCGTTCTTCTGGCTGTCCATCGGATCCTCAGCATTCGTCGCTAAACAACATCACGAAGCTATTTATTCTCTCTGTAATATTTACTTTTCTGTTTAATATCCACTATCCTGCACCTAACCGTTAAACTAAAACCGTTCACTTATAGATCGCTCTAAATACCATTGCTTATAGAATTACTTTTTAAATAAAACCATAATGAAAAGCTCAAAATATTGTAAAATTCTTCCAATACGATAGCAGTAGTGATAACAGTTTAAAAGTGTGGCACATTTCTCCACGTTTATTTTATTTATACGCTTTTGTATTTCATACAATGTGAAGCCTCTTCCATATATTATTTTTAATGACTTGGATCAACTTCGTTACGTTGAAAAATACGAGCAGTCCGTTCTTTGTTTCTGAAAATATTTTTCTAAATTAATTTGAACGTTTGCTGTTTTAAAAGCTTAATTAAATCCTTAAACAATAGTCTTCATTTAAAATTCAAAATTGTAAAATTTTCTTGTTTTTCCGTTACCCAAATACTTGTTTTCAGCTTGACAATTCAAAACTTTTGATTTAATTTAGAGTTACAGCCTGTCCCCCAATCGGAACTGTTTTTGTACAAGGCAGACAAAATTTCAAAACGTTTCTTCCGTCATAATTTGTACCGAACAATGAAAACTATTTTCCTAGATGAAGATATTAAAAATATATAATGTTTTTAATTTTGAGAGCAATCATGGGTATTATCACGCCGAATTGAAGAAATCTCCACATCTCTTGTTATTTTTTGTTTGTTTATAGAACTTAAACACTTTACATTCTCTTCAGTTGTATTTATGTTAATATTATTATCATTTGAGAATAATTCAAGAAATCATCAAGTAAAATGTATTATTTATTTTACAAAAGTAAAAGTAATTCGATCAAAGTGAATGTTCAAATTAATACTAGGCATATGTGCGGGTAACTCTAATGATCTTAATATTGAGAAAATGATGCATAAAACAACTTACAGCAGTAATGATGATTACAACGAATGGGTTTGTGGGAAAAAATATAGGGTTCGCATTTTTTGTAATATTGAATACACACCATAAAATGATTTTTTAAATTTAATATAAAAATGTGTAATGGTATGTTGTTCATAGCGTCGTCTGTTAAAATATTTACAATTGATTTATAAATTAAATTATTTTACGGAATGTGAAATTTATTAATTTTACTAAAGTAAAGAGAAAGTATAAGAAATGCTTAGTAGTAAAAATTTATGGACCGGTATTTGACGCGTAAGACTCATCTTTAATTACCTAGAGCTTAATGTCCACTTTTTCTCCGCTTTTAGGGGCAATCTAAGGAAGCGTATACAAAATATATTTTATCGATAAATCACTTGTTTTTTACTGTGGGAAATTTAATACGTTAGATCTAATGTAATTCAACACACCATGCTTACTATTTAACTATCAGAATAAACAAAATGACTTGTGATGAATTACTGGAAGAACATACGAACGAATTCGTATAAACTGTGTGAAAGAACTGAAAGGTTTAAGAATGTGAGCAAAAATGGATGATTTAACTGCCAATTGTCTTTTCTATTATGATGATGCCGCGCTTCTTGCTAAGACGACCTGCAACTCTTGGTAACTAAAGTCCACGATGTATGCAATGGAAGCGATTTGCTTATGAAGCAAGGGTGCCTATCCGTAAATGCTATTCTATGGCTCAAATTTGTTACTAGATATCGATTTCATAGTAACTAACAGAAAATGCATATTCATGCACATAATACAAGGCTAGCACAACGTGAAGGCTTGTCAGAACCGAGGTTTGTAAACAAGTATGGTCAAAGAACATTTCATTGTATAATTCCTAAAATTTTCAATAAGATTCCTAAACAGATCTTAAAAGAAAATATTGACAAAACTTTTAAGAAAAAAATAATTAAATGGCTAATATGTAACAAGGCTTTATATTGATTCTAATTTTGTGTAAAAAATACATTTGCTTTTAGTTCTTAATAATGTTTATATTACTTTTTAAATTTATGTAATTTCTCTAACGTTTTTCTTTGCAAAGGAAAAATAAGAAACCTGCTGACAAGCCGGTAAAGCGGTTGAGTGGGTTTCATTATTTTTCCTTTTATATTCTCTGTTCATGTTTACCTTCTTAAATAAAATAAGTAAAATGTTGATAAATCGAATGTGCCGGTTTTTCAAAGAAATAAAAGGATGACTAAGTTTAAAATCACTATGAATGGGGTATACTGAAACAGATAGAGGAATTTGTATATCTGGGAAGTATGTTTACTAGGGATAGAATGACCTACAACAAAGTGAACGGAGCACTTAAATCAACCTTGGCAAATAAATGTTTGTCGCATAAAGCAAAATTAGCAGTTCAAAATAGAGTCCTGGTTCCGACCCTGATGTAAAGGAGCGAAGTATGGACCTGGAAAACAGGGATGAAAGTAGACTGAATGCTGTTGACATGCGATCTCTCCTTGATTGCTTCCCCTTTCTTGATTCCGTCGATAATAAGACGTATATTAATTACAGCGACAGATGTATATCATTCTTGAACTATTTCTTGTCTCAGCCTTACAAAGTTCACGGATCTCGACATCTGTGCACCCACATACATCGTTTTAGCACACATGCGCCTGAGAGATCGTATTTCAACAGCATTCAACCTACATTCATAATTATTTTTCCAATTCCATACTTCGCTCCCACACATTAGGGTTGGCACTAGTACTCCACTGGGAACTGCTGGTTTTGCCTCCTGCGACCAACATTTGTTTTCCAAGGTAGATTTTAGCGCACGGTTTGCCCTGTTCCCGGCACTCACCCCTCCTTCGATATCTTTATCAGTCTTTCCATCTCTTGTAAAACATACTTCCCAGATATACAAATTCTTCTACCTGATTCAGAATAGTTATGTGATTCAGAAAGTTAATGATGCTTTTAGCGTTATAAAATAATTCACAGGCGTACATGTATTTTTTTACCTTTAACAAGATTTAGTTTCGAGAAACCTTTCCCCTATATTTCACAAATAATATTGATAGTAATATCTCAGTTTATTTTTCTTTCTCTTTTTTTACGATTCTCCGCATTTTCGAATTGACATCCTTTTTTATGGGCCGGTGATGGATTTATATCTCTTATGGGCCCGTTTTGTCCCAGGAGAGGAGGAGAAACACTCGATTCTTGTGTTGGCGAAAAATTGGGAACGTCGAGCGGATCTAATTCAGGTCTCCCAGCGAACACCTGGGGTGAAATCTGAACGCAAAAGTGCGCGTAGTGAACGCGTATTTACGTACTAATTACACGCCGAGAGAGCGATCTCTTACCATTCAGAATACCAGCCCTGGGCTGCAGGTAGTGAGCAGCGTGCAGTCACTTCGCCAAAGTATTTGGATTAATGGAATCGCTGAAACAAAATGGAAGTCGTGACATCCGCAGATCCGCATTTAATGATAAAACCCAGATTTCTGTTTCCACTTGAGTTAATTGTAAGTTGTTGGCACCGCGCCAGAACGCAAATATCCGCGGTAGATCGATCCTCCTCGTTACCTCGAAATAATTACACTCTTTTTATCAATTAAGTCATCTTAAGGCGACCGTAGTTATCTTGCAAACTAATTAAATCACATTTTTTAAAGCAATTTAAAATCTCATTACCGAGCGACGTCATCGGGACCGACGATAATATTTTTTATATTGATAAACGTTGGCATCGCGCGTCGGATAAATTTTTCACAGAGGCAACGTCGTCGCTGTCTGACCGTTTTCACACCACCGCAAAATTCCGTCCGGCACGATAAAAGAACAAAGGGTGGATTGCTTTTTATCGTGCTATATATAGTTTTTAAATTATTTTATTTATTCAATTGCATGTAGATTTCCTTTTGCAAAATGTTGACCTGCGATAGAAACCAAATAAATAAAACGAATAAATAAAATAATTAGGGTTTTAACACACCCTTATTTTACCGTGCCGTGTGGATTGGGAGTATACATGTAAATTGGGCCATAGGTTGTATTTTTTTCTAATAATTAAAGTTGCAACGGCGGTATGTGCCACCACTAGTCTGGGCCCCGATTACAATGGGAAGTTAACATTTATCTTTATTTTTATCTACAAAGTAAATTATGTTTTCTGCATGAAAAGCAGAATATGCTTACAATTTTTTCTCCTAAACATATTCAATTATAGGTTACCGACGAATTTACTTTAAATATTCGTGCAAATATACTCAGTTACGTACACAAATATCGGTTTTTCTTTATAAACAGTTTACGATAACTCTGTTAACTTCCCATTGTAATCGGGGCCCTGATCTATTTCCGTTCTGGGAGAGTGGTTTGCAGTGTTCTTAAGACGAAGATACTTTAAATGTTCATGCAAATATACTCATTTTCGTACACAAATATCGGTTTTTCTTTATAGACAGTGTAAGATAACTCTGTTAACTTCCGATTGTAATCGGGGCCCTGATCTATTTCCGTTCTGGGAGAGGAGTTTGCAGTGTTCTTCTGTAGTGATAAGAGGACAGATCCGCAGGGCGCGAGAGGAAATTAAAGTTCAAGGCTCAACCGTAGTTCGTAATTGGGAATGTCACCGGCGTATATGGCGGCGCGGCGGCGCGGCGGCGCGGCGGCGGTGGCGGTCTAATCCCGGGGGTGCGTGTGACGTCGTGCCGTAATCCCGCGCGACTTGACTATGATACTTACAGCTTACAGTACCGAACATATTCATTGAAACAAGATAAAAAATTTAGGGAAATATTTTGTAATTTAAAAAAATTTAGTAATAAGTAAATATCACAAATTAATACTTAGTTTGACCTTATGTAAAAACTATTCTTGCAGATTGCCCATAGATTTTAAATCGGGTGTGTGTATTATGAATATCCTAGCCAATACAATACGGTTATTCATTTATTCATAGAAGTATCGATTTATGAAAGCACCGTTGAAATGTTTGAGCTCAACATCGTTAATTAAAACGATGAAAAATGGGTGATATCTTATACAATCTTAAAAACGTGAGTACATAATCTGCAATACATTCTGATATGTTACGAATGATGAAATCAGGCGAGAGTGTAAATTTGAATCAAGTATAATTGATAAGATTAAGAAAGAGTCTCTGAGATGGTTTGGTCATGTAGAACGAATGGACGACGGAAGAATGGTAAAACAAGTATTGATGGCGAAAATTAACGGCAACAACCAAGGAAGACGTGGCATGATCAGATAAACCAAAATCTTGAGTGTGGTCATGTCAAAAGCAGGCAGAACCGAAGGGCATGAATCACAATATGTATTAAAGTGGAAGAAGCTAGGAATCTATGCCAAGATAGACGTGTGTGGCGGTCCATTATCTCTGCGTATCCCTACGGGGAAATGCTGTGATGCTTATATTAGTAGTTTTGATATTTCAACTACATTTATATAAAAAAAGCTTGTTTAAATTAATCCGTTCGGTACTGTATTTTCTCCAAGTATTTTAGCTTTTCTACTGGAAGCTCCTTCACCCCTAGAATAGATCTTCCTGAAATGTCCTCTAAAAGCTAATTTTCCTTTAGAATTATAATTGATTGGTAGAATTTAATCTAAAGCTGAATTAATCATCTCTCAATGTTGTAGGCATTTCTTTAGGCGTATGTTATTAATGTAGTATATTATCACTCCAGAAAATCTATGATAATATCAATAGAATGTTTAAATATAATACATTTTTATTTTAAATTTAATTTGGTCATGTTAAATAGTGAAATGTGAATAATGGTAGTATATTATTGCCAATGTACAAATATTACTGCATAAAAAGTCAAATATATAGGTAGTTATGAAACTAGTTTCTTTTAAATTCAAATTGTCTTCTAAAATCACATTTCGTATTTTATTGTCTTACTGATAAACTTAAGACATTACAGGTCAATTGTCGGGTTTCTGTCACAAGTTAGTTACTACAAATTTTCGCAAAATGAGATGTCTTCATAAATGGCATCAAATAATCTTTATTTAAAATGTAAATAAAAATATTTTTATTTTTATAAATACAAAAAATAATATTTTATCATATTCAGCTTGCAGTTTTATTTCATTTGTTGATTTGGGATGAGATTTTAAATTTAAAAGTGCAATGTCTCACAACTAGTCAAATGTACGAGTATTAACCAACTTGTGCCAGAAACCCGACGAAATAATGATATTATAGTATGCTTTTGAAATGTTCGTTTCCTTAAACTTTCGAACTCGTTTTTTGTATATCCAACTGATGTTGATTCGAACCAATCCTATTATCTACAATATTTTGAGTTTTTCCAATTTTTTGTAGACAAGGACTGGATTCAACTCTCTGGGGAGCTGTTAATATTAGCATATTACAACAGAGATTAAGAACATTTTATAGAAGGTAATAGACAGACAGTCTTGACATCTACAGGGCTTATGACCTTGTCTACAAAAACTTGGACAAACTCAAAATATTGTTGATAAATTTACCTGGTCTATGAAGAAGTATAGAAATTGAAAAAAAAATTTTCATGCTTTGGCTAGAATGCAGGTGAAATTAATAATTCAAATAGATGAATCTCACCCGCTTAAATAAAAGTTTTAGCTCTTTCACTTCACAAACATCAACAGATATAATAATTTAAGGAATCTTCTTCTTCTCTGTCGTTTCTTCGTTCTGAGGGTTGTAATCATCGGTACTCTCACTAGCCATTCCATTGAAAAAGCGTCTCCACTCTTCACGGTTCTGCGCCCTCTCCACAGCTCCATATAGGGTCGCCCGTGACGTTGTTTTCACCTGGTCGATCCATCGAGCTGCGGCTCTGTCTCTGCTCCTTCGTCCTGGCACACTGCCCGTGATTATTATTTTCTGAGTCACGTCTAGCTATGCGTTAGAAAAACTGCAGAATACGTTGGCAGCATATGGCCGATAGGCGAACTTTTACGTTTGAGTTTCTCCAGTAAAGAGACATTTGTGTTCTTCTGGCTGTCCATGGTATTCTCAGCATTCGACGCCAACATCGCATCTCGAAGGCATCTATTATCTTCTGCTCACGTGTTTTGACTGTCCACGTTTCTGCGCCATATAAGAATATCGGGAACACAAGCGTACGCACTATGAACATTTTAGTTTTCTTCGAGATGCCCCGATCTTGCCAAATTTTGGTCAGTCGAGGAATAAAAATGTTAAAATATGGGTAAAATGGTGAATGTTACACAGTGTGTAAAGTGGCCACTTAAACCAGCCAACGACAGGTTGTAAGCCCGGTAGATGCCTAGACTTCTGCATTGCCTTCTTTAAAATGTTCTTCATCTCCGTTGTAATATGTTACCAATCCTATTATAACAATTTGACCACGACGTTTTTCACTCTGAAATCTGTTTTTGTGGCATTATTTAGATTAGCGCAAATCAATTTAGATTAGAGTCGCCAGTAGAGAGTGGAGAGTGAGCACCGTCCGCGTCCGCGTCCTCGCTGCACGCAATGCTCTAATTAATCTGGCATTTGGTCCGCCATTGTCGCACTCCGATAAAATCTGCGTTGCTTATTAAGTGTTACCAGACCTGAAATAAAAAGCTTTTCCGCTAACTTGCCCCCCACTTTCTAATCCACCCGTAAGATTGTCGAAGCCTTATTCCGTGTGAAGCCTCAATTTACCATACATGTACTTCTGAAATATATATTTCGAGCTAATCTTCTTCGTCGCTGGGAATTAAAGTTTTAAGAGCTCTATCGGTTTATTCTATATTGAATGCGACACCGGAATAGGGCATGTAACGTTCGGTAAACTGGGGTGGAATGTGGCAGGGGTCGCTTTGTTTCTAACTTTGAGCGATTATCCCTTTACGTTTTGTATAATGCTTACACGTGTCTCATACGGTCATATGTTTTAGAGCTGTCATGTATAGCGGGGGGTTGGGATATGCACTGTACGTATATCTGTAGGATTAGATCGTGACACATCTTTAAAATTTCAACACCTTTCTTTGTATGACAAACAAGGTTAAACATTTTCTATTTTCTTTATCTGACTTTATTAGAGCTGTAACTGCAGCAACAATATCGCAATAATTATTTATGTATTTAAAAAAAAAATGAATACGACACATTCCACATACATTAGGATTTTCCACATTTTTTGATAACTATTCATCAGTTATAACACCTTTGATGGCCGCTTTACTTTATAACACTTGATATTGGTAGGTTATTTTCTTAACCAGGGAATTACTATGAGGAAGTTCAGTGATTTTTTTTATTTGTTAATAAACTATTAGACTTAGCCAAAAAAAAAAAATTTCTATTTTTATATATCGGATTATCAGCGCTGTGATTTTTTAAAGTTTTGTATTTCTGAAAGCACTCCGCGTATGACATCATAGGTTCTTCGCTGTCAGTTCTCCCGTTTGGTTCTTTTAAGGTAAGCAAACCGGATATCCTTTACAGCTCTCATATCATTAGTTTATATAAGCCAGTGACGTCGTTCAAAGTAGTGCGTTTTTATTAAAATATATTTTTTGTACATTTTCAAGATACCTTGCCGTACAATTAAATGCTCTAATTTGTACCGCGTGCAAGAAAACATTTTTGTATCCAATTTCCCTTAGGGCTGAAGTTCCTCATTGGAAGTTAACAGAGCTACCTTTAATTGTCTATAAAGTAAAATCGAATTTTCTGTAGGAAAATATGTACATTTTTGTTGATTTTCCATAGTTAAAACATGTTCAATTTCATGTTTCCGACGAAGATACTTATTCACATTTTCTTTTTATAAATGTGTAGATTAGTCAATTTGTCAGATAACTTGGAATTATTCGGGATAGATCGTCCTGTTTTTTGTAGGTCTTTTCGCCATTAACACATTGTAGGATGAAGATGGACTGGCATGGGTTAGCTTGAAGTCTTTTTTGTTGATCGTGTTCGTAATATGTTGCATACCATTATTGTATTGACCTTGTTTGTCGTTGCTACATTGTTTTATGTTATTTTTCTTCAGGTTCTTGTACATAATATGATTCTTCATATTACTGTTGTGATTGGCTTAGACCGTAAATATAATAAATAATTAATAAAAATAGACAATTGAAGACAACACCGTTAACTTTGCATTGCAATACGGCCTAGTTATGTTTTTGAAATTTTTGTGCTCTTAACAATATTTAATCTCCAAATCATTCAAAACTAAGAAGGCTAGTACTTAGTAGTATATTTATTATTAGAACCGTGCATCGAGAAAACATTGACTATAATATACCTAATGCTTGTTTTACAAAAAGTTTGTACAAATTGTATTATAAATTATTCACAATTATGTAATCATCACCACCCGCTGTTTAGCATAAACAGGCCATTTGCGTATCTTATTTCCTTCTGTGTGATTAGTTTATTCATACAAATGTAATATATTATTTAGAATACATAAGCACGCCTACTTAGGCGCCGATATCCGATAGTATTGGAGTACAGAGAATCGGTACCAAACCACAAACCATCCTGTCAGTGATAAATCAATGTCACCCCGTATTACATGTGATCGTTTGTTCGTTTTTTGCTTTTCTGCCCCGACAGCACATCAAATGCCTTCGTTTTTAGTCAGATTGATAAAAAAAACAATGTCATTCTAATATTTGCTGTTGTTGTACTGAATCAAATATTTTTTCTTTTTCTCTGAATGAATTCATAATATGCATAATAAAGGAAGTACTTAGAATAAAGCAATAGCTAATTTTAAATATCTAAGATTGTACATTTGAAGAATGGACGGTGAAAGAACTGCTAAAAAGATTTACGTTGCGATTGTTGATGGATGCCGAAAACGAGGAAGACTGAAGAAAAATGTCACGACCAAATCCAACGAATACTCGAAGATGGACATGTCAAATGTCATAATAATCGGCATGCGTGCACAAGAAGATGTATGAATGTAGAAGAAGCGAGTTATGTATGCAAATAGAAGAAGCTTTACAAGTAAAACATGGAAAAGCAACAGGTCAGGACCTAATAAAGGGAACCATTTTAAAACACTTGGATTCAAGCCGAGTTGATCTTCTGCTTAAGATTTTTAACAAAATATATGACACAGGACAGATACCAACAAAATGGTTGACATCAGAATTTATCACACTGTCTAAAGTACCAAACGCCAAGTCATGTAACGATTACAGATTGGATTAGTTTAATGAGTCACGCTCTTAAGATATTTTTACGAATCTTGCACAACAGGCTTTAGATAAAAGATTGATATGCAGATAAGCGAGACGCAATATGGTTTTGGCACAAGGGAGGCCCTTTTTTCTATTCAAATGCTGACCCAAAAAATGTCTTGACCATCAAAAAGATGTCTATATGTGTTTTATCAACTATGAGAAGGCATTCGATAATGTTAGACACGATAAGTTGCTAGACCTTCTTAACGAAATTCGGGTTGGACGGGAAAGATATAAGGATTATCTATAACCTCTATTGGAATCAAACTGCACACGTCCATATAAATAACATTGAAACAGGGTTGCATACTTTCGCATATTTAGAGAGGCCTTGCAAGATGTTGACATAAGAATTTAAATAAATGGTAAAGTAGCAATCAATAATATACGATACGCTGATTATACTGCCATTATAGCTGATCATCTACAGCAACTTTTTGACTATGCAGGTAAGGAATTCGAACTCAAAATTAACGCTCTAAAAACCAAAGCTATGGTGGCCAACAAACGGAGAGGCATTATAGATGGTATTGGGATAGAACAGGTTACCCGTTTTAAATATTTAGGATGCTGGCTAAATTATGAGTGGAATCCGGATTCAGAAAT
Source organism: Micrasema longulum (assembly GCF_059751315.1). Lineage (NCBI taxonomy): Eukaryota > Metazoa > Arthropoda > Insecta > Trichoptera > Brachycentridae > Micrasema > Micrasema longulum. Next base: position 190,131 of record NW_028278621.1, read on the forward strand.
AAAAACCAGAATTGAAATTGCGAGATCAACCTTCTATAAAATGCAGAAACTCCCGTGCAACCGAGATCTGAGACTAAGCACAAGATGAAGAGCAATAACAGCTTATGTATTGCCAGTGTCGCTGTATGGAGCGGAGGGTTGGACTCTTGAAGTTTTAACGATGGACAAAATTGAGGCATTCGAACTTCGGATGTGCAGAAGAATGCTTCGAATCTCATGGACTGGTCGTGTCTCCAACGAAGCGGTTTTAAGCATTATAAACAAAGAGAGGGAGTTACTGACCACTGTCAAAAGAAGAAAAGCCTCATACTTTGGTCACATTCCGCAGTGAGAAGTATGCCCTCCTCCAACTTATTATGGAAGGAAAGATAGAGGGCAGGCGGGGTGTGGGACGGAAAATAGCATCATGGCTCAGAAATCTCAGACAGTGGTTCGGTGTGCCGGATGCAGCAGCGCTGATCACACTGGCCCAGGATCGTGATAAATTCAGAATGATGATCGCCAACCTCCGGTAGGAGCGGCAAAAGAAGAAGAAGATGTAAGCAAAGACAGAGTGAGATGGCGTTCTGCGGGGAAAAGGCGTGATGGTTTTGTTTGTGTTTGAATTTAATTAGTTTATTCTTTTCACTATCGTCTTGTGGCATTTAAATAGACTTTATATTCTAGGTTTTTTCTTCTAAATAAAATATTTTAAATATAGATTCATTATCAAATTATACATTGCTAAAAAGCTTGTGTAGCTTCGAAACCGGTCGGTAAAAAAAAACGCGTGTTTAAAAATTAAGTGTTTTTATTTTTATGACTGTTTATTCTTTCTGAGTTTATTTTAGTGTTTGAATGTAATTTACTATTGTTTTTTATGTTTTTAAAATTATTTACTTTTACGTATATTTATTTATTAAAACAGCAACGTAGGTGCACTATTTTTTTCCTATAATCATCATATAAATTAAAATCATCTTCCATGTTTAATTTACATAAATGTTTGTCTCGATTGATTAATCTAACTGTCCGGTGTTTTAATATTGATACTCATTCATAGTTGTGTGACCCGGTTTTGCTCCATACATTGTATATTTATTTTTGGTTTCCTTTTCTGCTACAAAGGACGACTATTCTGATCGGCAAATCGAGCGAGATAACCTCAAGGTAAGGATCTGAACTGCTTTGTGTATCTATGTGGAATATAATTATTATATTATACGTATTATCTAGAAATACGTCTGAGATGTCTCCGTAATATTTTCTTATTTATTTTGTGGCGTATAAATATCTGCTGTTGTTGTAAAAAAGCGTTCAATTTATTTCTGCCTTATTTTTTTTTTCCATTATAAACCATGATTCATTATTAAAATAATGTGCTCCCTCTGGGGTTACCCGTGCCGAGGACACTTAAAAATATACATTTAAAAAAAAATATATTTTTACATCTGAGAATAAACAAAGAAGACTTAATAAACAGAGCTAATTAACAAAATGTTCAGACAGCTTTAAACTCCTTGTACATCTATATTATTTACATTACAAAACGCACAATGAAAGAACAAAAACATAACATAAGCTATACATTTGTGGAGCAGTTGATTCAATATTGGTTTGGGCGAATAAGACAATCCATTTTACTTCTACCTTACTCCACTATCAATTTTTTATAGCCTTTTTGAACATTTTCTCGTTACTAATTGTTTTAATAGATAGTGGAAGTAGGTTATAGATTTTAATTGAAAAATACTCAAAATCCCTTTGTCCGAACGTGGTATTAGTTTGAATTTGTTTAAGTTGTCTTTGTGTTGAGGATCAAGCGATGTTATTTGTTATTACGTCAGTCATTTATTTTATTTTTGCATTATGTTAGTTCACATAATACACACTGTTTAATTTACTTCACATATAATATTCGATCTAGTTGGTGCAACGAGGCAGCCTGTTTCTAATTTTAAAAGTTAGTGCATGGTATGCGTTTATATGATTTACGAAATATACATTTCAATTTTGGGACCATTTTAAAACTACCTAGTCAGAAATGACTTTGGTTGTAAATTAATTATATCGTCTTCTTTGTCTTACCTTACCCGCATCTTATCCACTGGTACAGCAAATGCTGCATATCGCACCCTCAGAAGTATACTGTCGTATGCCTAAATTTGGCTGTTTTAATTATAAATGCAGTTTAGCCTCGTTTTATTATCTTTCTTGATTTTTCTCGAGCGAGATATACCACAAACTTCAGTATTTATTAAAATCAATTGAGTAAAATATCTATAAAATACATTCCAGTAATTATGATTCTACGGTGTTATTCTGTTCTTCTCGTATTTTAACGGTCAAATGAGCAAATACCACAAAAATACTGGGCATTATAACGTCGATACACATCTTTCTCTCTCCTTCCCAACGCATTATCTGATCGCACATTCCTCATCATTAAATACGTATAACATAATGTACTTTTTGAAATTTTATTGATGTTAGTATGTGCAAGCCTCATCTCCCAATTAAGAAACAGATTTTATTTAAAATTAATTAGGTTTTATTATTTTATTTTAACATATGTATGTATCTTTTGATGTATATTTATGGTTTTTAGTAAAAAAAAAATTGAATAATCTCTTCTTTTGACCAGTCTGTTTTTTGGTTGGCTGGAAGATATTGCTTCTAGCAATAAGTCCGCCGAAGTACTTAAATAAATTACGAGTACTAATAAATTTAAAAATGTTTGTTTTTGCTCTCCTGCAAAATAGCAGATTTAAACATATCACAGTGTACGTCTGGGGATGCGATATACGGAAGGTTGGTTTACTACCCGAAGGCAAAATATTAAGTATAACACTTTCAAAAACAGTAGACGGTTAGTGAAAAAAAACGGACTTACAAAACATAGTCAACTGACAGGTAGACATAGACATGAACAATTGTCTTTTGGCAATATAAATATTAAGTATGTTAAACGTATAACAAAATAACCCTAGGTTATTTCGCCTGTAACTGTTGTTTATGGTTTCACTAAATATTTTTGCTATAACTGTTCAGTAACTAATAACAGTTAAAATATTCCTGTCGTAAAACTAATTGAACTTGTTTGAAAGTACTCGCTAAGGATAACTTAGGCTAATTTTCCAATACATTTTAAGCACGACAATGAATAATGAATATAAATGTATACATTAACCTTATTACAGTACTCGTACTTGTGTTTCTGATAGGAGAAAATATTTTTATGTCTCTGTTTAGCGCTGTATTGGATATAGCAGAAAGCGAAAATAGCTTTCTGATGTCATCAATTTCCTCGAGTTTAACAATTCTTATAATGGATCCTTCGACTGTTATTTTCCTAACAAAAATAACATTGTCTATGCTGTTGTTGTCTAAAATAACGTGGCTTGCAAATGATTATTACGCAATGTTTATTACTATCGAATTATCGGACAAATATTCATCTTTAATAAAAAAATTATGTCCGGTTGTGACTGCGGATTTCATGCACATTTTTACAGTATAAAGATGTATATATCGTCGGGTTTCCGGAACAATTTGGTAACCACAAATTTTCGAAATATGAAACATCTTCATAACTCACATAAAATAATCTAATAAAAAAAAAAGTTTTTTATTTATAAAAAAAAGAATTTTTTTATTCAACTTGCTGTTTTATTGAAATTGTTGTTTTGGGATGAGCTTTTAACGTAAAAAATGCAATATTACGCAACTAGTACAACGTTAGTTACCAACTTGTTTCAGAAACCCGACGATATTATGTTATCAGCGAAAGTATTTTTTTGCCACACATAATGAGTTCCAAGATCCAGCTTTTTCTCATACACTTCCTATTTTTATAATACTTTACGGAGAAACAGAAACATCATCAAATTCTTTGATTTATTCGTAGTTCAACGAAGGAAAATTCACGATGACATCTGCAAATTAACTGGAAATAATAGTATAAAATATTTCGGCATTACCATTGAACAAAAATAATTGTTTGCTTCTAATCTATAGGGGCCACATATTTAATGTAAGAGGCCGACATGTTATGTATAACAATAATTGGTAATACATATCTTAATTCCATAATTAAAAACAACAGGACAACATTATTACACTAACAGGGGAATATTTTTATTTAATAAAATAAAGAAAGTAAACAAAAAGCTCAATCAGGAATACAAAATATTTCAGAAAGAAATTAAAAGTTCTAGTGATAATCATTTTTTCTATGGCACTCGCTGAAAACACTATACATATTTTGTAATTTTATTTGTTTTATTTTTAGCAATATTAATTAAGTGAAAATAGAAATAACATCATTGTAAGACGTTACTCGCGACATAGTACACATTTTTTTTTCTTTTACATAATTGGTAACTTTAAAATATTTATATAATATTTTTGAAAAATTTATTATATTAATGTATAAAATATGCAGTCAAAAATAATGCTTCCGGAATATAATAATGCTTCCGGAAAACGTATTTTCCCATAAATCGCCGACCAATCGACTAGAAGTTTCCCTTATTCGGATACCTCTTTTAGCCGATGAAATTATTTTATTACTTTAGCCATAAATTTGGTTTACTTTCTGATCCCGAATACGCGCTATCCTCGGGTTTCTCGACCGACTTGGTAATTTTAGGAACACTAAAGTTAAATCGGGTTTACGTATTTTGGCAAACTTTTATACGAAAATTGCCACTCGAAATATTTATTTTATTGTGTTAAAGAGAATCGGTGCAGGAGCCTTTGTGCCATTGCCAAATTTCTCTCTGCCGTACCTCGAACTTCGCTTCTGCGTAATTATCGACTATACTTACTAGTTTCGCTATTTTTGTTTTTACCATCTATCCACTATCCAGTATAAATATAATACCATCAACATTAGGAACATACGTTACATTTGATAGAATGTATAAAATATATTTTTGTTTTGTAATATGTCAATAATAATATTTGAGTGACATGTGAAATATGAACAAAGGAAAAAATAAACACTTGTACTGTTCAGTCCCTTCAGAACAGGTATTTTAGTAAAGTCTCGAATATATTTTGTGCGCCCTTTATCAATTTTATAGTTAATTTTTATATATTTAATATTTTACGAATCATTAAATAATAATGTATCATCTATTTTATCTTTACTCGTATGTTTACCCTAAAAAAGAAAATATTCTCGCATCACGTCGATTTTACGCACAAAAAATATGTAAGTAGTTAAATTATTTGACATGGAAAATCAAAAATTTAACGTTTTGAATACTCATCATTATCATTCCCTTTCCGCACCATGCACGTGCATAGGACACTCCATTGGTAAATCGCGGCGTATCTTGATCATTTTTTTACATGAAGGTAAGATGCAAAGTTTTACGTTTCAGGTGCCGGTCCGGGGACTGTGATATATTCTAGTGTAAAAACACCCTTTTAAGTAAATATTTCATGTCAACCTTGTCGGCAATCGAACCCGCGACCTCTTGCATGTTAGGCAAATGCATTGACCACCACACCGCATTTATTTATTTAAATACTAATTTTACTAATAACATAAACGTATTCTGCTTTTCGCAAACGAGATCAAACTTTTCCAAACACGGCAGTCTTAATAATCCTTTTATTAATTTTCTTTCCAGTGCTTAGGTGTTTTAGATGGATAAGTAAGTAGATATAAGTAATATTATGATACCACCCACAAGTCATTAGAGCATATTTGATTGTGGTTGAAATTAGTTATTATTTAGCGTCCTGTTTCTTCCCACGTATGTGTTGTTATATTTCCAATACGATTCAAATCTGCGGGTTAATTTACTTTTAGCTAATCGTCCCACACGCGGGGTATAACTGCATCCAATTTTATGCGTTGGTAAAAAATAACCGCTCCATATTTACGGACATTTCGGAATCCGGACCTTCCTCCTTGTACGAGTCGGTTAGCCGAAGGCCACAAGTACTCTCAGCTTAGCATCTAATGATCTAATTCGCAACTACATATGAGTTGATAAATATCAAACGCCAGTATTTCCACCCATTTAAAAAAAAAAAATTGTTCTTCAAAATGTAGAGAAAACAATATAATTATTTCAGTAGTGTTCAAATTAAAACATGTGCTCATTATTACAATAAAACAGTGTAAAAACTGTATTTCTTTTCAGAAGCCAGTAGGTTTACAAGGACACTGTGGTGGATCGCTGTGGACTTACCTGCGTTTGATATTTATCAATTCATATATGAAAGCCAATAATCATTCGCTAAATTACGCACCGGCAGTTTATTTTTTGACAAATATTTTTTTTGTAGAAATTGCTAATTCTTTGTTTTTTATTTGGTAAAAAAAAATGCGTTGGTCTGATTAACTCAAATATTAAAATTATTGGGCCCATTTTCAACAAATTATTAACGACTCACTATTACAAAATATAAATCTAGTTGTGGTAGAGTGGGGTTCGAACCTCGGGCGATCTGTGAGTGTGAGTCCGCGGCACTCTAACCACGGGACCAAAACCCGCCTCAATTTTAGATTTTTTGAGGTTCACAACTTGAAAATTTAAAGACGCATCCTTCTTTTTTTTAGGAGTTGGGAAGTTTTAGTTTGTTGTAGATTTTTTAATCGTTATTATCGTTCAAAAGAAGAAAAAAAAATTGTAGTGAAAATGAACGTTAGTAACATTAAAACCGATGTTTTTTATTGAATAATAATTTATCACGAAGTGTTGCGAAGTGAATGCCAATTCAATCAATAAAAAAAATTCGAGCGAGAAAAAATTAATCATTTACTCTAAAAATTGTTTAAATATTTACGGGTGTACATTGCTACTTTGTTGGTTTGATCTAGAACTGCTGAACGATTAATAATATCTATGCTGCCGAGTTAACCGAACCAAACATTCGCATTGAAATACTTTCGTCTCTAATCCTATCCCAGTCTCGAGTTTTTACTGCGTACTTCCGTTTCGACGTCCGATATTGCGATACACCCAGATTTAACAATGGAAATAGCATCGTAACCCGCTTAAGCCCACGAAATAGTATTTCGACCTGTCCCAATAGCGGGCACGAGCCGGAGCATACGGTCGCGGTCAGCCGCCGACCGCACGGCGCGGCGCCGCCGAACGCCGGCTGACGACTCTCGGTCAACGTCCTACCGAGTAGATAATAGACAGAAGCAGTTACTTACTCATCACTCAAATTTAGAAAGTGTGTCGCCTTATTTATATAAATATGACTATCAGTCCGCAATTCACGTTCTGAATATTTCTACGCATTCGTGTGGTGAACATAATTACCCAAATGGCACAACATGTCAAATTTACTTTTGATACATAAATTCTAGATTAGTTTTTGAAATGTACACGTTTTCCTCGTTATTTTATACTCCCGCGAAGAATCTCACATTGGAAAAATGTATTTTCACTTTAAATTGGTTTTTTATTAAATTAATCGATAACGAGTACTGAGTACTGAACCCAGTATAATACGTTTTCTATTATCTCTCCCTCTGGGGTGGTATTCCAAACGCCCCGCGGCCGTATTATCTCGCGTATCTACGTACAAAATATACGAGAAAAAGTGTTTTCTTGTGCCACGAGAGCGGTTCGAAATAGCACCCCTGCTCGCGTAAATTCCTACCTTGTTTACCTCCAAAGGTCACTCGGCCACTTTGTTTCGAGGTTGTGCCATTATCGAAATGTCTTCATCGATCCTGGTGGATTTTTCACCGTTTTCTTCCTTGAACTTTCACTGAATGGTTTGGAAATGAAAATATACGCTTTTTGCGTAGCAAATCAGACCTACCCCTTTGTTTAAAATGTGAATACGCTTCGTAAAATTTCTCATCCATTAGAAAATCTTCGTTCACAAACGATTAGAAGGATTTATTTTTTTAATGAATATTTACACAAATATTTCAATTTTGGGACCATTTTTTTCTAGTCGTAAATTATAGTGTTAGAAAATGGGAAACATATTGTGGTAGAGCGGGGTTCGACGCTCGGACCTCAGATCCATAGTCCGCGACACTAGCCACGGGACCACGACCTGTCATATTGAATGCTGACATATCGAAAAATTATCTCATTAGAACTTTATCGCCTATTACCTATCGATAATTAATTGACAAATCAAATTCTGAATTTTAACTAGATCTTGAAATTAAAGTAATGTTAATTTACACCGTTAAATGTTATAAATAATTATGATTCTAACTGAATCCACCAATTCTCTGTGTGATAACAGCGAGTTTAGTAGGTAAGGTCGCCTCCTAATTACAATATTGCATATTATAACCGCGGTACAACGAATTTGAATAATTAAGTATGTTGCATCAATAAAAGTCATATTTCGTTTAATGTACCCAGCTGATCGCGAATGAATAGTGATCAATCCTATTAATAACACTCGGTATTTAATAACCTTAAAATTTAAATCCTCCATTTAATTTAATAGTCCTGTTCTATGTAGGTATAATTTTTTTTAATGCACGTAAAGACTAGTTTATAATTACTAACGTAAGATAGAAATTCCCATATAATTTATCGTGGAAATCTCCGTTTCATATTTTTATATAGTCAAACATTTATTACTAATTTGTTACTGCCTAATATTGGGGTGAAAGAAACCCTTTCAATAAATGGGGAAACGTGTTTAAAAACGTGTATTTCAGTCAATCTCTAGATTATATTTTTTGTAAACTTGCTACGCAGAATATTAAATAACATTGTAGAAATATGTTTCATGGACGTTTTCAATGTTTTTTGTATTTATCTGTTTCTGTATCATAGCGTGGTGGTTTTTGATAATATATTGCATTAATTGGGTTCTTAAATAATTAAAACTACTACATTATTATTGTGATAACTAAAAAATATTATTTAATCAAAACCACCTTAATAAGGACGACTTTATAGGTTTCTTTTTATAAATATTATGGTTATGGAAGCAGGAAAAAAAATCAGAAAAAAGTAATGAAAAATTATTTTTTTAAAAAGCCTTCATCATGCACGTCATTTGTATAACGACGATTAGTCGCGATAAAAAATTATTGATCTAACGTTTATATTGTTTATTTTAACTACAATCGTTATCCGGAAATGTAGTTAGTCGTGCTGTCATAAATCTATATTGTCGAAGAAAAACGATTACATATGTAAAATGTACATATATAGCATGAAAGTAATAATTACACTTAATTCTTAAATAATTAATATTTTGTCTAATACGATTCGTACCGCGCATAATTCTTATTAATGTTTATTGTGTGTAAATACCTAACTTCCCTATTACATTTCAAGAGAATCGCGAATGATTTTCAAAATAATGTCCTTATGTTTTCAATAAAAGTCTCGATACAACGATGTTTTCTGTGAAGTTGACATGTAGCGCTAATAGCGTCCTCCCGCCTTGCGACAGAACACGTGTACAAGGATTTTACACAAAATCATTGCCATTTTCACTAGACTTAACTGTCGTGTACTTATTTTATTTTACTCGGTTTTATTATCATAATATGTCACGCGCTGTAGCTGTGTCGCGCTCCTTCAAATAAATTATTCAGGGCATTTTTTAGGTAAAAAGCTTCGCTGTCTACTGCCTACTTCAGTAATGGGTAACCTGTAACACGCCGAGACATTTTGGGTGACACGAAATGGAGCCCGTGGGTATAATGTACCAGTACACTGTAAACTCGTTACATGACCATTCAATCAATTTAGATCCCTAGAACAAACAATCAAAATAATTTAATATCCGGATGTTGTATTCTAGAGTAAATACTTCGAAATAAATTGTTTGGAATTAATGCAATGTGATTGATTTATTTGAAGGACTTATGCAGTCTATTCTAACGATGGTAAATACAATTTCTTATAATAGATACAGGCACTAATAAAATAAAATACAACTAAATAAAATTAAAGCTAGGACAAAAAAAAAATTACTACCTCAAGACAAGATCTGCTATATCTTAGTGAATTTTTAAAACTATAAAGACTTAGTGAATGGTTTCTCATTTAATAAGATATATACAAAAATCAAAATGTTACCTGTGTCGATATTCGCTAATAAGCGGAATGGGGAATGTTGTAAAACGTAAAGTGGCCACTTAACCCAGCCAATGACAGGTCATAAGCCCTGTAAACGCTCGAATATCCATAATCCTGAATTTGAAAAAATTCTACCTCATCTCTGTAGGGATATTAATAAAAAAAAATATATATACCTACTCCCCCTCGGGAGAAATCCAGATTTGTGTATGTACAAAAATACACATACCAAAAAATAATGTTGTATAAAGACTTACACCAAAAAAGTCCAGATCTTGTCTCGAGTTTACAATACGACACAATCGAGACATTGGTGCATGCAAGCCATAGTTTGCGCTGTCTTGATCAAGGAACGGCACATTATTATTTCGAAACCGGCGGATCGGAACATTGAATGCCACTTGTTCCAGTAACGATTGTGCATCAATTAAGCTACTCAGTAAATTAAACATAAATATGGAGTCAATGTTATTTCTACGTTTTTGTAGAATTGAGATTTTTAACATTGACTCCATTTCTCCATAAGTGTTGTCTCTCCTCTCGAGCCAATCATCCATGCTACTTTTCTTAGCAAACGATGTTGCACCGATTCGATATGATTTATCCGGCCTACATAGATGGGAGACCAGAACACGGAGGCATATTCTAAAAGAGGACGAACAAGTGGGCAATATAGTGTTTTAACTGTGAATATAAGCAACATATGCAAGCCATAGTTTTTGATAATGTGGAGTCGCGACTTGCGGAATTTCAAGACAGTATCTAGGCTTGAGGTCCAACCTCATGAATATATAAAGAAATCGTTTGGAGAATGAAGAGTGCCACTATGAACAATATATTTGGATGCTTGCAACCGATTACCACCACTTTTGGCACTCTAAAACATCTAACGATGGGTTCACTCGCAATATTTCCCTCAACGTACTTTTGTGAAACCTTATTCTTAACGTTAAAAAAAAAAACAAATAAAATAAACATACTCAATGATGAAGTTTGTAACGCTCGCTTGAGTTTAAAATGTTTAAGATTGACCTCATATCAACATCAGAAAAGTCAATAATGTAAATAATTATTTGTTTTTGCTTTTTAATAATAGGTCTGAAACCCCGTTAATTAATAAAAAGTAAACAGTTTAATAACGACACCCGGGTCAAACCAGGTTTTTTTTTTTAATTTCGACACGCTGCGCCGCGGCGCGCTAACCTGAAAAGGTTACCCGTCACTGTCAAAGGCACGGGCAGGGCACGAGGCTCGAGCGCACGAGGAATACGCAGCTAGAGGCTGAAGCCCGCCAGCACACGCCACATGCCACACGCCACACGCCAGATACATTATATTGCACCGAGTTTTTAGCAGTTTTACTGTAACTTTATTTACAGAAAAACAAATAAATAATAAATATTTATTTTAAATTATTTACACCGTTTGTATTTTTATCCTAATATAAATATTAATATTAATAAAGCTAGCCCAGCGCCTGCGGTGAGCCAAAAAACTAGCCGATTATTCCAGCTTATTTTTTCATACAAATAAGTATACTATATTTTGAATGTCTTAACCCCAGTGCGGGTTTTTTCTCCTAGATTAAACTTGCAGATTACACATTTGAATATTCTTGATTTGGAAAACAGTATTTCAAACATTATGTCCGAGGGCTATTTTTCTTTGAGATGGTACTTTTGACAAAAGACCATAATTACTTTCATGCGTCATATTGCAGGACATATGGCGCTCGACGCGGCCGTTTTTAGCACTATTAATTTCTAGAACAATTCGGCCAGTTGACATTTCAATTGAATATCTAATATCGACTGAATTCATAGTGCTATTAATTATTTATTTTTTAATGGGTTATGCATTGAAGTAATGGATAATATTTTAATTTTTTTATAATATAATTTATCGCGAAGTTACGTCGTTTGAGTTGATTTCATGAATGAGAGTTGTTTTATCACACAGAACCACAATTAAATATTAATTTATAGTATATATTACTTGCATTATATTATGTACATTCTATGTAGGTACTAATATACGATATTTTTTATAGCTTACCTGTAAATAAAATCACCATTCGCTACTGGTTTTTAGTTGTTAGATTGTCATGTTTTGAAAGATTAATCGTTTTTAAATAATAAAATACGCCAATAGGCTGTGAGTTTTACGTTACTAACGTTGTATTTTTTCGCATTTAGTATGTACCATGTGGTAGTACTTTTTTAGCAGTCTGACTTTTCTTTATACAAACGTATTCTCGTATTTTTTCCCTGGATTATGGCACTAGAGCAGTGATTTTTTTACATATCGTTTTACGCGTGTCCCTATCGTTTTGTTTTTTTTTATAAATCGTTTCTCACGAGAGCTAGGACCATACAAAACCCATAAAAGCGCCCAGTTTTACCCGCCTTCGGACGTACGGTATACAAATATGATAACTATTTTTTAAAAACGCAAAAGGCACCGACACAAAAAGTTTAATTCCTTTCATATGAAACGTGGCGGCCTCCGTGGTGTAGTAGTCATGACGCTTGACTCACACATGGAAGGTTCCGGGTTCGATTGCCGGTGAGAACACAAAAAAAATATGTGATTTTTCTCAAGACTGGGTGTTCTGTGATACATCACAATTCACCACTGTAATTGGGCCCCCTGGCCTGTTGTAGTGCAAAAAAAAAAAAGAAACTAAAATTTAACTCAAATTTTAGTTTTGTATATAAGAGTACTAATAATTTTGTACATAAATTAAAAATCAGCACATGGTTTTAACTATAAATGTACTTAAAATAAAATCCTTCGAAGGAGTATTCATGCTAAAATTAAACAGTAATCATGAGCAAATTAATAAAATAATTTATCTCTAGGGTTGTTTTTTATTTTAAAAAATGGAAATATTTGCATTCTCATGATTAACCAAAATATTTCAATTTTTAGGGGGCATTTTCAACGAGTTGTAAATATCTCACTATAAAAAAAAATGTGGAAGGGTGGGGTTCGAACCTAAGAACTTGATCCGTGAGTCCGCGACACTATCCACGGGACCACAACCCAATTCAAATTGTGGAGTTCTGTTATTTGTTCGGAGCCTATGCAATATTTCTTAAATGTTAACCATAAATATGTAAAACTGTTGATTTTTCAAATAAAAATAAAATAAACGTGATATCGAAGGACCAAGGAAAGTATTCCTGTTTCGATAGCAATTTTCCTAATTATGTCTACCCTTTCAAATAATCTACCGTATGAGGGAATTGAACCTGGCACTTTAAAACATAATAAGAGATTAAGATATCCGTCAATGTAGGAAAATCGATTTTTTTTACATATAATTTTTAATGTTTGTATGAAATTTGTCGGACGGACTCTCGATCATATATGCCTGAGACGAGTTCTGCGATATTACGGTCACCTCGCTACGAGAGAGGAAAATCGCCCGAAGAAGCTTGTTGTGGTCTTCAGCGTAGAGGGAAGAAGAGGGCGAGGGAGGTCTCCCTTGCGCTGGCCGGACCGGATAAAAACTGCTATGGGCCCTTCGTTTATGGCGGTTTTTAGAAATGCGGGATGTCGAGTGTCGAGACGAGTTGAGTCTGCAGTCTCGAGAGTTCGACATGGTGGTCACGATCCTCAGTCATGAGAGACCGACTAGGAAGAAGATGAAATTTTTAAACTTGCAACTTTAAAAAACATAGGCAACTATCGAAATTTTGGGATTCAAAATTCGAGGTAAGGATGTAATTCTAATAAAAATTACGGAGATCATACGAATTTGCCATTTTAAAACTCGGTGTTTTTCAAAATTTTGCAATTCATAAAATAAAATAGATAAACATTAAATAAAAAACAACAATTTTTCAATGTAGTTCTGATAAAAAATACATTTCAGTGTTTTACACAACTCTTCGACCGGCAGATTACGCCTCATGAAATTTAGACTAAACTTAAGTACATTGGTACTCATATAAAAACGAAGTATTTAAGTAAAATTTCTCAAATGATTTAAAGGTAATTAATTGAACAGAAAAGTTATCAAAGAAACAACTTAAATTTTGGTTTTAATAAAAAAGTACAAGCATTTTAAACCACACAAAAATATTTTGTATTTTTAAAAATTTAAATTTAAATTATGCCTTCAATAATAGTTGTAAAAAAAAACAAAATATATTAGGTCAAACCCTTTTTATGACATTATGATTTTTTATTATTTATTTATTTTCTTTTTTAAATAGGAATATTTTAATTGTAAATATTTTATTTCTACAGCATTTTTTCAGAAAAAAATTAATGCCGTGGAATGTAAAAACATAACAATATAAAATATAAAAACATAAAAATTTCACAAAAAAACATTTAAAGGCATAATAAATTATGTTAGGTTAAAAACCTCGAATATATATTTTTTCAATTTTTTGATTAAAAAATATATTGTACTTGTATTTCTTTTTAAAAACCAGAATTTAAGTTTTTTCTGTATTATCATTCCTATTCACTTCATTAGAATGAATACTTCGTATTTATATGAGTACTATATGTAGCAAAGTTTAGTTTGAATATTAAAAGGCGTAATCTGCCGGTCGAAAATTAATTGTATTTTAGTTAAATAAAACTTACAACCACATTTTTAACAGAAATACCTTAGAAAATGATTGTTTTTATCTAATGGATATTTTTTTAATCACACGATTTTGTAAAAACGACGTTTTCAAATGACAAAATCGTATGATTTCCGTACTTTTTATCATCGGTGAATTCTGTACCTGCTCATTGTAATTTGTAATACGGCTTAAAGTCTGTGACTGTTTTATGCTTTCCGGACAAATTATTATTATCCGTTTAATGAATAGTTTTCCTTGTTCTGCAATAATCTGTAGGCCTTATCCTTGGGCCACTCGTTCGTGTAATGCGTCTTCCATTGTTCTCCCGGCTTTGTCACTACCTTGTCACGGTGTATTGCGTATACGTACCTATCCCTGCTTCGTGCGGCCGGTGTGGGCGACTCGCGGCTGTGGCGGGCACCGGACTGTGGGCAGCGGGCAGCGGGCAGCGGGCAGCGGGCAGCGGGCAGCGGGCAGCGGGCAGCGGGCAGCGGGCAGCGGGCAGCGGGCAGCGGGCAGCGGGCAGCGGGCAGCCAGCGGGCAGCGGGCAGCGGGCAGCGGGCAGCGGGCAGCAGGCAGCTCGCTCGATGAATTTCCTGTCTTGTAATTCTACTCTGCGTACCCTGTTTTTGCGTAAATTGTACCATGTTCCGATAAGACTGTTTTTTAAATTACCGAAATACTATGGGGCCGTACTTTCGAATATGTACTTAGCAGGCGCGTGCGTGAATATTATCAGTAGGGAGTGATAGTACATATAAGCACAATCAACTATCAGTTATGGAATAATAGGATGGGGAGGAACAAGTAAAACCAAATTAGAGCCATTAATGAAACCACAAAAAGCCTTACTAAGAGTAGCCAACAAAAAGCCTTACCAATACTCTACAGACAGACTTTTTACAGAATTTCCAGTACTAGACATAAGACAAATATACACAAAGACAATTTTAAGACATTTCCATCAAAATCCTGGTAGACATAATGACGGACAATAAATTTACGACACTAGGCAAAGACAAAAGACAATACTTCTGCTCCCAAAGAAAAAAACAAATTACGGACAAAGGCATTATACGTTTCTGGCCCCTAAGCTATACAACTTTTTAAGCAAGGACATATTGGTGAACAAAATAAAAAATTATATTTTCAAAGCTAGAGTCCATAAATGGATTGCTAAAAGACTAGACAGGAAGCTGAGCAATATGTTTCATATATAAGAATATAATTTTAGTTTCTTGAAAATCATTTTTCGTTTTATCGATGTAGGAATGTTTTTATTTTTTTTATTTCTTTTGAGTTTTTACACAATTGATATGAAATTATGTACAATTATGTATAAAATAAATAATACACTGACACTGCGGAACGTGCCTGTGGGCCAGTGGAGTGGCTACATCCATAAATAAAAGTAAAAATATATTGAATGTACCGTACCTATTATATAAACATTTTTGTTAACTATGTATTTGTATTTTATATTGGATTAAATAAATAAATAAATGAAATAATGTAGGTAAATATCTAATATAAATAAATATTGCGTAGAATTACTTTTGTAAAATGATCCTATGTAAGTTTTTCATTGTAATAATAATAATAATCAATAGTGGATATATATATACATATATAAATTAACGGAGTACAGAAGCAGGCGCGTCTAGCGGAAAGCTGTAAACATTTGGACAGTACCTAAAACTGTTCTAAAATTTCGGTTAAATTTCAATAATACGCTATTTAAAACATTATGGTATACGTTATTAGAGTCGTTTTTTCTTTGCATTACTCATGTTGGATGCTTTTATCTCTGCGAGTCTCGTAGAACAATGTGACAATGGTATTAACTTTAATGCGCGTGCGCGGAAATTCAAACATTTGTAATAAGACTGGACTCAAAATGAAGAGTAGTGTCCAGATTCCACCGTATCAAACGAATACTATCAACTAACAAGGCCAAGGTACCTTGATATAGGAAAACGTATTTACGTATGTATACTGAAAATATTGTTTGAAATTATAAATTGCGTACGCTCGAACATTTTTTGCGATAATTTTATTAAAATTTTTAGTATTTTTTTTCTTTTACAATATTTAAAAATAAAATTCTTACTTTCAAATATTCCAGGGATGCGCCGCATCCACAGTATGTATGGACGGAACGCGCCTGGTACGTAGGCACAGAATACAGCACTTTAATTATATTTTATTTAAAGTTTATAATACATTTTGCTTTTGATGTGAGTACGTACCATAAATCGGCGTACATTTCCATAAAATGATTCAATGAGGAAGTTTACTGTTTAAAAAAAATATTATTTGTTCATCAAATCGGGTTATGGTCCTGTGGCTAGTGTCTCGGACTCACGGACCAAAGGTCCGTGGTTCGAATCCTACTCTACCCCAATTTGATTCCCATTTTCTAATAGTGAATTATTTACAACTCGTTGAAAAAGGCCCTCAAAATTAAATGTTTGTAAATCATAAGAACGCAAATATTTTTTTTTTTAAATAAGCCAAATAAAAAAATCTATGTATCATATACAAAACATTAAATCACTAGTACAGTTTAAAGTTAGGTTTGAGGTCTTGGATTAGCATCGAAGGAACAGATAGACACATTCTTAAAAAAAAAATGCATACTGCAAATAAATCATTTCGGTTATATACAAATATTTAATAACATTTATTAAATTAATATTATGTATCTTTTTTGGGTGATACCGTGTATGTTGGATTTGATCCGACGTTTCGGCTACCATTACAGGAGCCATCTTCAGGGAAAACTGTGTCGGATCAAATCCAAAATACACGGTATCACCCATAAAAGATACATAATATTGATAACAGTGACCGTGAAAACCTTCGCACCTATTTATTAAATTGTTTATATTTATTACAATATTTGAGTTTGCCTAAATGTTTAGATTTATGTTTTTTTTCTTCCCATTTCCTTTAAACTCGGTTTCTGCTATTTAATCAAAAAAGAAAATCTATTTTCGTGAATAATGGCTATTGAAGAGAGTTCTTTGTGAATATCCCGCAGTCGGATATCGCTTCCACGAAGTCATTTTCCGCCTCCTACAGGAATACAAAAAATAAACACTTACGTCGACTGAGCCGCCACGTTCCCTAAGTGTTTTCTTTTTGGACAAAAGTAGATACCGCTTTCCGTAAAGTATCGTTTTCATGTGGACAATGCAAAATAGGTATGACAATATTGTCTTATCCCAGCTCCGTGAACCGCCTCGACTAGAGATGCCACGAATATTCGGCTACTATTTGCTATTCGGCTACTTTTTGTAATATTCGGTATTCGGCCGAATACCGGATACTAAATCATGAAGAAAAAAAAAACGCACGTATTACTAAAAAAAAATCTATTTTAGTCACAAATTATTAGTTTAATACTTAAATTCCATCTGTGGTAAGTTGTGATGAATTTTTTTTTTTTTTTCAGCATTTATTGGTAGCAAACGATTGCGCTTTTCCTCATAAATAATACCTCGCGAGATCTTGTTACACAGCAAACACACAGCCAGTTTATTATCTTCTCTGCAAATCTCATAATATTTCCAAACAACGATTTTTTATTCAATGGTGCCATGATGTACTGTATATGTAGATGTATTGGAATTGTTACAGTACGAAGAAAACAATAAAAATGAATTTATTTAGCCTCTATTCTCCGCAGAAAAAATGTGCGAAAGCTACACGCGCACGTCGAGCAAATCGCTATTGTCGTAAGGTAGTCGGGGTAATCATTGTTCCGCGGATATAGCCTGCCCGTCTATCTCCGTGACAATGTCTTCGAACAATATACTGTCCTACAAATTGCTGTTTCTACGTGGACAATCGCTGAGTCCTGGGACGAAACAATATTTTATTGTCCACGTGTAAATGGCCTTTAAAAACCCCCGACTCTGGTCGGATTAAAAAACCAGCAATAAAAAAATCAATCTTTACAAAACTCGGCTCTTAAATTAATTAACAAATCACCTAGAATTGATAAGGAAGAGGTACCCGAACTTTCTAAAAAGCAAGGGTGCCTGTCCGTTAATGGTATTCTATGGTTCAAATTTGTTACTAGATATCGATTTGATGGTAACTACCAGAAAAGGTATATACATACCATAATACAAGGCTAGCACAACGTGAAGGCTTGTCAGTACCGAGGTTTGTAAACAATTATGGCCAAAGAACACTTAATTATACAATTCCTAAAATTTTCAATAAAATTCCTAAGCAGATATTAAAGGAAAATATTGACAAAACTTTAAAGAAAAAAAATATTTAAATGGCGAATACGTAACAAGGCTTTATGTTAATTATTATTTTATGTTAAGGGCATCTATTTAAATTTTTGTGAATAATTTTTTGTGTAAAAAATACGTTTGCTTTTAGTTCTTAATAATGTTTATATTACTTTTTAAATTTATATCATTTCTCTAACGTTTTTCTTTGTAAAGGAAAAATAAGAAACCTGCTGACAAGCCGGTAAAGCGGTTTAGTGGGTTTCATTATTTTTCGTTTTATATTTTCTGTTCATGTTTACCGTCTTTAATAAAAATAAATACAAATACAAAAAATAGAAAGCCTTGAAGCCTTAACAGCCTGTAATGAGTGAGTACCTATATCTTATTTATGAAATATTTTCCAATTTATAATATCTGTCAAAGAAGGATGACGGATTTTTTTTTTTTTTTACTAAAATAATTCACTCCTAATTCGGGTGTTGCGTGCTCATGGAACGTTTGTAGACAAAATACGGGATTTCACCACGTAGAGAGTTACTAAGATTAACAAATTTCAACAGAGATGAAGAACATTTTTGAGAAGGAAATATGGAAGTCTAAGTATTTACAGAGCTTGTGACTTTTCGCTTTTGGTTTGGGTTTATGTGGTCACTTTACACACTGTGTAACATTCACCATTTTGCCTATCCAATGACGGATAGGTCATGAGTCGCACTTACGGTGCCCAGACTCCCATATTTCCATCTCTGTTGTAATTTGACAAATAAATAGATAGTCTCTTCCGTCACTAGCGGGGTATGTATTACGGGATGTGCAAGGTGAGTGACCCACCCCGTATTTAACCTCCATAAGGGTATTATTACCCACAGCTACAGTACAGCGAGTGCGAAATTTCGGAACGGATCTGTGAATCGACACCGTCACACGATACCGGGGAAAACCTTCCAGTGCGCGTTCTAAAGCCGAAGCGCGGTATCGACAGTTAAGCTTTCAAATTATGCATCCTGAAAACTTTTAAAATTAAATAAATGTAATCATCGATGTTTTGAGTTCGTCCAAATTTTTATAGACATGGACTGGATTTAACCCCTTTTGGAGTTATTAAGATAAACATATTACAACTCTACTCGTTGTGTAAGTTAACCCTCTGAAACCGGAATTAAATCTAGCGGTTGTAAAAAATATTTGATAAAGGAGAATTATTAGTAAAATTTTTGTTGTTTTTTTTTCCTTATAGTTTGGGATTTGAACATACACTCGGTTTTAAATGATCGTTTTATTAGCATAAGAAATAAAAACCAGTTGCAAATACATACTAAAATTAATTTTATTAAATAAAAAATAACTGTTATAGTGAAAATGTTTAAAAAAGACAAGCATGATTTTTTAAAATTTTATTTATTAAAATTTTTCTTGATAAAACCCTTACGGGTTACATTCATTTAACAAAATATTTTTACTTTTAAAATTCATATTCCACTGTTAACAAAAATATTTTTAACGTCTTTTGTAAAGGTTATCTGAGTCTTTTGTTTAGTTTTGTTTGGTAGTTTATTGTATAATTTCAGTCCCTGATTTATTAGTCTCGATTGTCCTTTTCTCGTTTTAGAAGGTTATATATGATATTTTTCTGATATTCTCGTATAGTGTTCATGTTTACTATAGTTTTTTTCAAGTTTTAATTCTTTGTCTACAATTACATCAGTGGCTAATTTATGAATAAATTTTAAGGGTTCTAGTTTAAAGAGTTCATTAACATTGAATTGCTTAGTTTGTTTAAAAAGTTATTTATTTGCTGTTAGATAGGGTAGGTCATCTACCAACTTTAATATTTTATTTTGCTGTCTTTGTAGTCTGTTTATGTCATTTTGATTTCCTGTTCCCCATAGTAGTTGCATATAATTCAAATATATTACATCGCAGGCCAGTTGCTAGTTGCCATTTAACCCTGAATAATGTAAAAAATAACAGAAGGAATCAGGGCCCCGATTACAATGGAGAGTTAACAGAGTTATCTTCGACTGTCTATAAAGAAAAACCAATAATTGTGTACGAAAATGAGTATATTTGGATAAACATTTAAAGTGTCTTCATCGGTAACCTATAATTGATCATGTTTAGAATAAAACATTGTACTCATATTCTGGTGTTCATACAGAAAACCTAATTTTACTTTGTAGATAAAATTGAAGATAAATGTTAACTCCCCATTGTAATCGGGGCCCAGACTAGTGGTGGCACATACCGACGTTGCAGCTTTATTTATTGGAAAAAAATACAACCTAAGGCCCATTTCACATGTATAGTCCCAATCCGCACGGCACGGTAAAATAAGGGTGGGTTAATTCGCATTCTTATCTTACCATTGTAATCGGGGCCCAGGTGCTCTAACGAGAGTCGAACTATCAAAATGTGACTGCCATTGGTGAGATTACGGATTTCAGCCTGGCGGACAAAAATAGACGCCATAGATAAGATTGCCAACAATTATTAGAAAACAAAAACCCGACATTATTCTTCGATTTATTATTGCAAAAATAAAACCGCAAAGTTAGTGTTCGTTTGAACATACATACGGTCTCATAGGGTTAAACCAGCCAGCGACAGGTCATAAGCCTTGTAAATGCCTACACTTTCATATTAAATTATCTATAATGCTTTCCGTCTCGGTTGTAATATTTTAAAATAATAAGAAGACATAACAATTCAAATAATCCTTTTCGCACTCGTATTGGTTTCAAAACAAAAGTATTGGGTATCCTTGCAGTTAGATTCGCTTAGTAAAGCTTTGTAGCGCGTGCCGATATAATGTAGGTACGCACTACCCGAGTAAAAGCTCGCCTCGATGTTGCTAGTGAGTGGAGGGTGGGTATTCCGCTTCCTTTGAAGTACCTACGCACTTAAGAAGCCACGTGGCCACTCACGTTTCACCAGTACATTAACAATCATTATTACTATTTCTCAATAATAATCTCGAACTAAATGTGATGTCAAGTAATAACCTAATCAAACCACCCACACGTTCTAGTTCTCGATTCGTTGAATACAATTCGGGTTCTTATTTTTGCGAGGCTTTTACTCGCAGTTCGGCGAAGATTTTATGGCATTTTGTTGATGTTACGGAGGGGATCTTTGCTCCCCGCCACTTTATCAAGTATTCAAGTTCGTACACGCGCTCTTCCGACCCCCTTTGCCGATGGAAACTGTGCACAGTTTGTAGGAAAGGTGAACTGACGACTTCTATCGAGGTTTTTATAAATATACTAAGAATATTCCGATTACATTATACAAATGCGGGTTTTTCTCTTATCCTGCTTAAGAAATTTATGTTATTGCTTAAATCGGCATTAATCAACTTTGTGAAATAACATAATTAAATATACAGATCCTTTCTTCTACAGTTTATAATAATAATAATAATTGAGTTTCTAGTATTTTCATTTGTGTTTTATATACGAGCTGTGTTCAGAAAATAACGGGAATTTTTAAATTTTGCGGGATTGGAGAGTCTTATCAAATTATGGTCCGGCTGCCACCAAGTAATCAAAGAATACAGCTGAAAATTTTAGCAGACTTCAGGGGCATGTATACCAACATAATAAAAAAAATATTGTTTTTTATTTTAAATTGTATTTTTATATTTCTAAATTGTTTATTATCATTATCGTACCTTTTCCGCACCTAATGGTGCATAGGGCACTGTATTGATACACCAATCTTTTTTTTGTTACATGAAAGTAAGATGATCGGTCTTGCGCTTCAAGTACCAGTCCAGATACTATGAAATATTCTGGTGTGAAAGCACCCTTTAAAATAAATATTTCATGTCAACCATGTCGGGAATCGAACCAGAAACTTCTTGCATGGTAGGCAGACGCGCTGACCATTACACAACGAGTCCTATAATTTTTTTTAACGTCTGATTTAATTTGCATGTTCAAAATACTAAATAGTTTATTTGATGTCCCGACTACTACCCAACAAATATCTCTTAATGTTCCTTCACGTAGACTCAGAAATTATGAAATTCTGTTCCTCGGTCATCATATTATAAGACTAATTATGGTTTCCACGCGCCTCTACCCAGAATGATTAAATTTGTAAATGAAAATCAAGATCTTAATTATTTTTATTGTAAATAGATTTTTTTTACAAATAACTGAAAATCTATTCCCAATAAATTTACAGTATATTTGTAGAATTAACCTGGATTCCGTAATGCCTGTCTAATGTATTAAATTGTCTTTGCTTTTCTTTGTTGTATTGCTTCTATTATTTGTTACTGTATTATTATTGTTTTTTATTTCGTTATATGATTTGTTCAAATTGGACATTGTCCGTAAATTTGTTAAATAAAATAAAATAAAAGCCCTTTGAGCGTTAATAAATAAATAAATAATAACACCAGTAAATGGAAGGATCTGTGCTGTATCAAAACTAGTAGTGCTTTTAAATAATCTCAAGTGGTCTTAGACCAAAGTGTTTTAGTGATTAGAAATTTGCGTTAGTTGCCATTTGGAGTTCGACTTGTGTAGACGTAAACTTCACCTATGAATTTTACATCGTAAAACTAAGTTGTTATTACTTCTAGTAGCTCATTGAAAATTCGATCAATATAATCCTTTGTTACGTAAACTTACGGGTAACTTTATCCTGTGTCGTGGTAGGGGTACCAGCTACCAACACAAGAACCCCAGAACTACGGCTGCGGTCGCGGTCTGGTCCGGGCAGTTACATTATTTGGCCAATATTTGAAATTAGCCAGATTAAGAATTTTCAGGTGGCGTGATTTTGTTGAATCAATTGACGATTGCAGTTAAGGGAAAATATTTTATCGATGTTTTCAATAATTCCGAAATTAATTGGCTCTCGTCACAAAGGTGCCGTTAGAAACTGAAACAGCTGAGCGTTTCAAACCTTCGAATCGCTTTTATCTTTTCGATCACCGGGTGGTACTTACAATATAAAAATGTCATATTTGAACTATTTACCTTTGTTTGAAGCCTTGTCAGCAACGTGAAATATTTTTTATTGACAAATATCATAATCAGTCTTCTGAACGCATCGTGCGGTCTTATCCCTTTCTCCCTCTATGATTACCGAATGGAGCTCCTCGCTACTATCCGTGGCCCTGTTATAGGTCCTGTCGGATATACAGATCTGGTGGCTTCCAAAAATAACTTCGAGGCTTTTAAAAAGTTTTGTAATAATTTCGGCGAATTGATCATGTCCAATCGATTTAATCCCAGTTAGTGTTTGACGAATTGACTTCCCTCTTTTCTCAATCCAATAAAATACATATTATGTACTTCTGGATTACTTTCTTTCAGCATAAAGATGCTTAGGCTACCAGATTACAGAGAGCTCCTTCGAGCAGCTTTTCTCGTTCGGAAACGAGCAAATTTTCCGTGTATGTGTGCACCGCCAAGGAAAATGTATGTCCTCAGATGCGGTGTGCGGTATGTGGTGGGCAAGCTATTGACAAAAAAAACCTTTATTATTTATTTTTATTTATGTTTTCCACTAGGCGCTTTTAATAACGAATAAAGCTAATTTTAAATTCGATTATTTACTGTGAAATTAGTGAAGCTTCGAAAGAGAAGACAAAAACATATAATTTTAAATGTGATTATACAGTTAAAATATATTTCTTTTCTTTTTTACGCCAAAATATAAACGAAAATCTTAGAAACAACGGAATAAGAAACATTTGTAAAACTTATTTCGGTAACTCTGTTCTCCAGAGTTTTCCCCTCGAGTTTTGTAGGTCCTACTCTACAACTTACCCCTACTAGACTCGGTACGTCAGCAGGTGCCTGCTGCGGGGATCAGTCAGGGTCAATGTCCCGCGCCCTTTGCCGGGCGGGGGTGGGAGCCACCCCCACCCTCGGCATATTGTATAATGTTGCATACTGCACCGGCGCGGCAGCCGGAATCCACAAACATTCCGTGTTTGAAGAATATTATGTACCGATTAGTTCTCATCCCGTCAACTGCTTATTGGGGCACCGTGCCTGATAGATTAACGATCCCGAAAGCGGAGAAAGTACCTATGCAATGAACATTTTTTTAAATCTTTCAAATGACTATGTATAAATGAATGACGGCCCGTAGGTTCGTTTCCTATATTTCCAGTCTAATAAAATAGCCCACGTAGTATACGATTTGTATTTCATTAAGAAAAGCAGGATCATTTTTATTTTGTTTTTTACTCTTTCTAATTGCATATTAGAAAAATAACTTATTTCGTGCACTTGACATATGAATAATATTAGTAAATGTGTCAAAAAAGTCAATTGTTTAGGGGGTGGATTGTTTGATTGTGTAGCGATTTTTGTAAAATTTAAAATTTGTAAAATAATCTAAGTTAACATTAACGTTTGGCATTTCTTTCACCAAGTAAAGTATTTTTATGTTACAATTTATTTAATTTATTTATAAATTTATTACATAAATAAGTACATATTTAATACCGGGGAATCTATATAAAAGGTAATGAATGCCAAAATGAATACGGAGCGTTCTCTGGTTGGGATAGTCTCCACCTAACATAGCTCAGCCTGTTCTAAGATGGAGTTTTTTAGCTTTTAGTGTAAGTAGTTATCTACTAATATAACAATTACAGAAAAAAAAACTAAAACTACTATATTATAAATGCATAGCTAATCAAATGTAAGAACTAAATTATAATTACTTTTTACTTTAGACATTTAAAAGATCTTAACACCTTTATAGCTTATACTTACTAAACATAATCACGTCTTGCTATAAAATATGCCTATTTTGACATACGCATGACAAACGTTTTTTAAAACAAATTTCTGAAAGTGTCTAAATTTGTTGCAACAGAGAGGGAAAACATTTTTGAGAAGGTAATATATATGTCTAGGCATTTACAGGTCTTATGACCTACATTTTTGAGAAAGGAATACAGGAGTCTAGGCATTTATAGGTCACAAGCCCTGTAAGTGCCTAGACTTCTATATTCCATTAAAAAAAATGTTTCCCTCTCTGTTGCGACAAATTTAGATCTAAATAACTCCCTAGGTATAAAATACAGGATGTCTACAAACATTTGGGCCTCCTCAAAACATTTCTGAAAGTGACTGACTTATGCACTTACAGCACCACACCGACTAGAATACTTTCTAATGGCTAACTCATTTTCACCAAAACCTGACATAGGCACTTCCATCATTAACCCTGGAGTTATATTCTAACACTTTTAGGGAGTTATTATAGGTCTTGCTTACAATGTATAAGGCATGTGTACTGTGCACTGTGCACCCGCTAGGGGATTTTATTTTCCGGCCATTTACATTTTAGTTAACGATGTGGGAAGTAGAATGACAAACACAAATATAATACCAGACAACAACAACACTACTACGTTGAAAAGGTAAAGACAAACGTGGGACAGTCAAAAATACTATACGATGACTTACCTTACCACTTAAAAAATTACGCGACGACTACACTAACCACTAACCAGGCGAGACATAACATTACTGGACCTTATTTTTTATTTGAAATTTATTTATTTACCCTTACGGGTTATTGCATTAATTTTACAGAAATAATATATCATTTTTTATTTAAACTCTGTTGTTGATAATTATATTTTTTACGCCGTTTGAAAAGTTTGTCTGAGTCTTTTGTTTAGTTTTGTCTGGTAGTTAATTGTAAAATTTCAGTCCCTGATTTATAAGCCTCGATTGTCCTCGTCTTGTTTTGGAATGTTTTACGTGGTATTGTACTGATAGTCTTGTATCATATCCATATCTATTACAATTTTTTTCAAGTTTTAGTTCTTTGTCTACAATGATATCAGTGGCTAACTTATGAATAAATTTTAAAGATTCTAGTTGAAAAAGTTCATTCACATTCAATTGTTTAGTTTTTTTTAAAGAGTTCTTTAATTAGTGTTAGATACGGGAGGTCATATTATTTTGCTGTCGTTTTATTTTGCTGTCGTTGTAGTCTCTTTATGTCATTTTGGTTTCCTGTTCCCCATAGTTGTTGCATCTTACATATTTTAGATTTGACATAGGCTTCATACTTACGATTTTTTTTCGTTTTCGGAACACAATTGATTTTTGAAAAAAGACTATAATGTTGCTATTTTTCTAATTAAATTATTGATGTGAGCTGCCCATGTCAATTGTCTGTCTATTTAATAATGGACGGACTAATGTCCCAAATATTTAACATGTTAAATTTCAATTAGTCGTTCTTCGTTTATGTAAGCATCTATTTTATGACATTTTTTCTAGATTCAAAATTTTTATATATTTTTTTTCATTAAGGTATAAGTAAGTTTGTATTTGTATATTTAGTCAACATAGTAAGGTCATCGTTTATGTCTTTGTTTGTAAATGCGTCAGTTTGATCTTTGTAAAATAGTCCTATGTCGTCGGCATACATAATTATTTTTCCTTTAAAATTATATTTGCTATATAACCCTGACGGCTTTTTATAATAATAAATCAATAAAAACGTTTATGCGTCGCCTTACATGTACGGTTTTGTGTGCGTGGCCGTGTATTCATCATGCTTCAAATCAAATGAACAGATCAACAGATCGGGAACATCTTCAAACATCAACCGGTAGGTAGTTGTCATTAGATTGGCGGTTGTAAGTTTGAATTCCTGCCATTTGTATTAGGGGTGTAAGATAATGGCAATATGCAAACTACCTATGTAGTTACAAGTTGCCGGCACAGTAACGCGATGGTCCACGATTCGCTCGATATGTTAGTTCCCGGTAACAGATTCACCCCTTCGCGCGTAGGTTGTCGGCATCGGCATGCGCGTGTGTGAGTGTAAGTACCTACTACCACCTCTATCCACCGGCGACTGTACACGTACACGTGTACGCTGTACAGTACAATCCCTTACGTGTCGTGGCTTTAGTTCGGCGGAAAACCCGAGTGTGCCTTCTACTCGGAACCTTTTCCAAAATGGAATCCGAAAAAGTATTTCCGCCTCGCACCGTATTCGAATATTTCAAAAAATATTATTTAAAAAGATAATTACATAAAATGATCCTTTTTTTCTATTACAATTTACTTTTATATATTTAGTTT
Organism: Micrasema longulum; assembly: GCF_059751315.1. Classification (NCBI taxonomy): domain Eukaryota; kingdom Metazoa; phylum Arthropoda; class Insecta; order Trichoptera; family Brachycentridae; genus Micrasema; species Micrasema longulum. The sequence goes on from NW_028278621.1 coordinate 218,084, forward strand.
ATTATTAAAACCGGATTTAAAAAAAAAGAGAGACTGGCTCTTGTGCTTGAGAGTGACTTACACTTTTATATAATTTTGTTTTTTTTTGTTTTAAAGGAATAACCCGCTAAACTTTTATTTTAGAGGCTTGTCAGCAGGTGGGAAAGAGGGGATATAAAGAGGAGGTAATGAAAAATTCACCACGACACCCAGACCAATTGAGAAAAAAATCTTTCATGGATTTTTTTCTTGCAACTGACGGGAATCGAACCCGACGCCAGTTTCACAGTCGGCCGTCTAACCACAGCGCCACGACGCCTTTCTAATATATACGAGAATAAAAAAAATGTATACACGAAATAAATAGAAAAACAGAAAATAATAATACTAATTAAAATAGAATGCTGTTTTCACTCGAGTTCAAAAAATTTATCATCTAGTGATATAATAGTTTTTAGTTAATTGGGGAGATCATTATATTTTTTTATTCCTTTGAAAAGGAAACTATTTTGACCATGGCTAGTGTGCAATTTAGGCATTATTTTGGTATCTGACTTATTCATCTCGAATACGTTTATTTTTTCTTCTTTGTAAATTTGTATAATATAACTTGTGTTTTAAATTGTCTTAACTGTTTAGATTTCCCGCATTAAATGTTGAGGGTTTCCTTAAAATTACTTTGATAATTAATCTTTGTACTATTATAATATTAATATGTACCATCCAACAATACCATATTTTAATAAAGATTATACAATTGAGTAATAAGCAATTAAATTAAATTTTTGATTCCTTAAATATTCCTAAATCTAATAAATTTGTAAATACATTTTCTTATTCGTTTAACTATTCGTCATACCATCGTACTCTTATCCGTAGCTGATTATGCATAGGGCACTGCATACGTAAACTAAACGCACCGTATCTCGGTCATCCGTCACGTGAAGAATGTGATAATTCTCGCGCTTCGGATGCTAGTCCAGGGACAGCTTGCCCACCACATACCGCACACCGCACCTGAGGACATGAGTCTCCTTGTCGGTGCCCACGTACATGGAAAATTTGCTCGTTGTCAAACGATAAAAACACAATATTACGCTAATCTTTCACAGAACACCTTTATTTTATACACAACTGCATGCTCGTCTTATATTTACATGGTGTATCTGCCAGCAATCAAATTGTCTTCTACGATCCGTAATAATTGATAAACATACATTAGTTTTTCTACTGACATTTCTTGGTGGAACTGCATTTTAATTATGATAATAAAAATACGTATATAGTTTTATTCCACTTTTATTTATATTTTTTACCAGTGACCGGGTTTCGTCCAGTTTGACGATGTCGGTCACGACGAAACCCGGTCACTGGTAAAAAATTATAAATAAAAGTGAAATAAAACTATATACGTATTATAGAGTTATACATGAATTAATACAACACTCAACATCATAATATTAGGAATACCTTAATTTAAAATGGCATAAACTTTAGTTGTTTTAAGGTATCAATTACATTTGCTCATTGTCAAACGAGAAAAGCTGCCCGAAAGAGCTCTCTGAAATCTGGTAGCCTTAGCATCTTTGTGCTGAAAGAAAGTAATCCAGAAGCACATAATATGTAGTTCATTCGATTGAGAAAAGAGGGAAGTGAATTCTTCACTGACTGGGATTTGATGGGACATGATCAATTCGCCGAAATGATTACGAAACTTTTTAAAAGCCTCGAAATTATTTTTGGAAGCCACCAGATCTGTATATCCGACAGGACCTATAACAGGGACAACGGGTAAAACCACGTTGTCTCGTCTCGACCTTGCCAGGAATCGACCTGAAGCATGTAGGCATAGGCGATCGCGTCAAACGCTGCTCCACGAGGCGGACCTATTTCCACTTGATTTTCTTTTTCAGGATTTTTTATCCGAGTTTTTCTGTGGACTCGAAAACACTTGTTCAGGATTCTACTTCGCGTTATACACCGAACAGTAGGTTTTCTTCGTAAAACAATAATAATGTATAATTTTTTGCTTTGCTATTTCAGTCATTCGGGGTCTATGTTACATTATAGTCTAAAATATTATAAACGTATTTAGGAATACAGCAACTAATATTTCTCTGGTTTATTATGGCAATAAACGTGATTTATTTTCACACTTTCCTTACGGCGTAATTTATCTTAATCTCAATAAATGTTATCCATGAAAACTTGGAAAATATAATATAATATAAAAATATCTGCCTACATTAGAACTTCGTTTATCCTAACTCCAGCTAGGATTGCCAAATATCCGGATCGTTATCAGAAAATAAAAACCTCGAAATAAGGACCTCGCTGCTCATAAACGAGTTTCTTCGTCAAAGCAATAACATTGCTGGACATGTTTTTAATGTGATTCCAATTCGGTATATTATTTCCAAAACAATAAAAAGTAGAGTAAATTTTGCGTTTTCTTTTTTTTAAATTGCCTTAATTTAGGTCAATCCAATTATCTGGATTTCCGCATATCCGGATAACGTCTGGCACTCATTAATACGAATAATTTGAGTTTTATTGTATATTATACTACGTCATTCTGGAATATAATGAAAAAGATTCCCGGTGGTAATAAGTCCATAATTTTAACATAATATAAGTGTATCCCACTTAATGATTAATCGAGATATTACCAGGCAACCACCCCCTACTCTCACACCCTTAATAATATTATATTAGTAAATCACACTATTGTGAGAATCATAAATTCCGTGAATCAGCCAATAATCCGAGTTAACCACGTTAATTCCCCGCCCACGCTGCGCATGCTTCACGTTCCGAACCCTGTACACTGTACAGTGTACACCCCCTGTAGGCAATGTTGCACTCTACGTGCTGTGTGGGGTGTGGGGATGACTGCTGACTGCTGACTGGGGAATACTCTTGTACAAATGTTGTGCGTAGGTAGGCTAAGCGGAAATATTAGCTACAGTAACGTCCCGAATCCTTAACCCTGGAAACACACAAAATTATACATTTATTTTTACAACACCACACTCGACCCACGTAGCTGAATTATATATTAAATAATCACTATGCTTTTTAAACCACACCATGAGCGTACTTTAAATTTTTACTTTTATCCATCATCGGGTGAAAATATATTCTAAAACATAATAAACAAGTAGTAACTAATTAAGTTAATGGATGGAATGGAAGGGGTACAAGATTGGGGTAAAAAAATCTTGTATCATTGATTAATTTTGAATTCCCTTCACTTGATAATCAAAATCAATAAATAGTTCAAGTTAAATTGAGGGCATTGGAAGCAAAGATAGCAAACTCCCGTTGTGATGTTTTCGAGAAAAATAACAAATACTTTTACACTAATGCCAAAGAGGGTATTTATTTTATTTTTGCACCACAACAGGCCAAGAGGCCCAATTACAGTGGTGAATTACATCACAAAACACCCAGGCTTGAAAAAAATTACATTGAATGTTGTTATGGGAATCGAACCCGGAACCTTCCGCGAGTGAGTCAAGCGTCTTGACCACTACACCACGGAGGTGTTAGAAATGTTAATTTCACTGAACTACAACTTTAATATACTAATAAATTAGCTTTAATAGAAGCACGAATTCAAAAAACTTTCTTAATATTTGTATGGCACGGCCATTTTGAAAATTTAAATCTTAAGCCTGTCATTGGACGAATAAAATGGCTGATGGATATTGCTATGTTTGCTTCCAAACTATTTTCAAACCAGCAGAAGTATGATTTTCAACTACATTGACTCAACTCATGATTTTTATAAAAATAAAGTTGATAAACTACAGAATGACATCATAACCAAAAAAAACTTTTTTTGGAGGTTGCTATCTCTGCTTCCAATGCCCCCAATTATATTAGTAATTTCATTTTACAATATCCAAACGAAGATCACACTTGAACTATTGTTATAGAATCTAAAAGTCACATGCTTTGACCACGAGGGACCGAGGGAGGGGTAATAATTAAGTGAATATAATAATCTTTGTTTTCGTTTTTAATAAGTACGTAATTAGTTTTAATAAATTTTGAGATTGCATCATTGTAATTTATAAAAGCGTTCGTAGTCTACGCGTGTTTGAAAATATAATTATAATTTGAGGCAGGCAGCTATCAGCTAATAATATATGCCCCTTCTTAGTCTTTCTGGTAAGCTTATTTCACTTCCCATATATGTCCAATTGGTTTTTTAATGTATCAACAGATGGTGCCGTAAATATTTCTTGAGGCAGATCATTCCGCGCATTCGCGGATCTGTTTTTGATGGAATAAATAATAAGCGGGATTGACATTGAACTTTGGCTTCTCTGATTTCATCAAATGTTCAGTTGCGTATTCCAGCTAAATGTGAAAAATTCATCACGTTCGCAGTCATATGAATTTAAATTAGGTCGCCCCTTGCAATTTCTCTGTTGTAATGTGGCCGAGTCTCCGGAGCCTTTTCTCATATGGTAGTCTACACAAAACATGTGGTATCCACTGAGGTATAATTAAATAGAGATGTCGCTTCATAGAACGATAGTTTGAAATTATGTTCTGAAAAATGAGCGTTGTCGAGTCAACATTGCCGTGCAAAACGCGCAGTAGAGTAAAATAGACTATTTCGGTAGTCAGATGGCAGAAGGGACCATCTGTAATTTTCAAAAATGTTCAGGAGAGCTGAAATACGACTTAATTTCAAGACTTCAATCCCTAAACTAAAATATTTTAGTGTTGCTTTTCAATAATGAATTACCATTCTAAATTATGGTGTTTTTTTTCTGTGTATTTACTGAAAAATGTAGATGGTCCCTTCTGCCATCTGACTACCGATTTGTCTATGCCAGTTTTCTGTGAATTCAAAGCTGTACGCCGCGCCTTTTTACGCTGCTTCACATTTACTGACTACAAGCTAAGTTCCGGAACTTAAGTTGAATGGACACAAGACGGGTGCTCAGAGCTGCATCTAGTAAATACATATAGATTAATGGTGGTATCTTGGTAAAATGTCTCTCTTTCTAGTACGTCGATGTCCTTGCTGAAATACGGATTCCATACTTGGAAAGCGAATTCTATTATGAAAAAAAAATGGGGATGGTTTTTTTTAATGTTTGTGTAGCATGTACCACAATCTATCATACAATACAATATTAATATTGTCTTCTCTAATCGCTGTTTTGCGAGTTCAGGGAATGTTATCAAAATGAAACGTTTTCGCACTGATGATTTTCCAGGAATTCCCGAACTTGGCGGCGTTTGAGCTCATCAATTGCGCATTTCTCGCAAGTCTCGGTTTACGACTCTGTATAAATAATCGGCAATTTATAGGCAACGCCAACCCACGCAACGGCAACGGCCGGCGCGCGTGACTACCGATTATATTGTTACGCATTATTTGTTACCCCGTAGTATATTATGCACTTCACTTGAGGTCTTATTTTATACCCAGATATTAAATTTTTAGACCACTTCGTAAAAGTCGTAAATA